>NC_056737.1:235354510-235652010 GCF_019279795.1 Protopterus annectens
ACACACCAAAGTATGTCAAGTCCATCTAGGTGGGAGGCTGTGCCCCTCATGCCCCCCAGTGTGAGAGGCTATGCCCCCCACATCCCCCCTAACGAAATATACCAACTCCAGGATCGGCCTACAGTGGGAAAAAGGGCAAATTTCCCCATGTTGGCCAAATGTTTCCATTTCCTGTAAAAAAAAAAAAAAAAAAATTCAGTGATGTTCAGACTTGGTTTATTGAAAGGTAGATCCATATATATATATATATATATATATATATATATATATATATATATATATATATATTTTTTAGTAGGGGGTTAGGCAGTGAAGGTGGTGCAGGACACTTACCCCCCCCCCCCGCAACAAAAGATTTTTTTCTTTTTCGAACTGTTCAGGATCGACCATTTTGGTTAGATCATTTGTAGTTTGATGTTATGACATTTTAAGATAATGTCTTGGGGGTGGAGGGGCTGAATGGGAGGTTGAAACATACCAGTTAAATATAGTTGGATTTACCTCTACATGCAGCATTTGTTCTGGAATGAAACTTCTTGATTGGTGGAAGCCTTGACCTTCCACTGAAGTTGTGTTTTCCCTTGGGGTTGACTCCAGTCTGAGATCATAAGCCCCATCTTTTTGTCATATAGTTGAAGCTTGTGCTAGCAGATTGGAGAGTTACCTCATTGCATCAGTGAACTGCAGAAAAATAACTTGGTTGACTGTTCATATGCACTCGATAGCTATTCATAGAATATGGCGTTCTTGAAGGTTCTAAATATGGTGTTTGGTAGGATATCACCTACTGGGAGACATAATTGCTTGTACTGGGAATGATGAAAATACCTGAATTGGCATAACTGGAAGAAAAAACTTACCTGATCTTAGCCTTACAGGTGAATTGTTATTCGGCTTGTGTGCTCTTCATGGATTCTACATATCAAACACCATATTCAAAGATAAGCATCCTTACAGACTTACAAACTTGATTCAGATATTGATGAGTGGCTTTGTAGTTGTGTTATCAGATATGATACTGCATATTCTGGACAGGTGGCTCTACAGAGATGCTGAGCTGTCAGGTAGTCACAACCTGTTGGTGAGCTGGGTCAAATGGTTTGGGCAGAAGTTGGACAAACATGGAAAACTAAACCATTTAACAAGGTCCCCTTGAAATACCTATCAGACGCTTCTGTGCAGTTTGAGTTCATCTTACTCCTCCTCAAATGTTTATTCTGTATACAAGAGAGAGCACCGACATGGAGTCTTGATGGAATCTATCCAAGCCTTCAGTAACTGAGGTAGCAGCACAAAGCTTTGGCTGAAAATGGTCAGTGTCTCTCAAGGTGGCAATAATAAGACTTTCTGATATACACCAGTGGTGAAGGGAGTTGTCAAATTAAAGAAGTAGTCCTTCCATGCAGTATTAGTCGTTAGGATCTCTGGATTTGACTGGTAGTTACCTGTGGATTGGAAGTACAGAAGCTGTGGCAATCATTGAAGTGAAAGACTTAAGGTTTTGTTTGTGACAAATTTTGGCAAGGGCATGGAAATGGTTGGTGAGTAGTCTTTGAGTTGTTCTGTCAAACCATCCAACAAATGGGGAGGAGATTGGAGGATGGGATTGTCTAGACTGCTGTCAGCAAGGCTGGAGAAACACAGCCATTGAGAGAGGACATTGTTAGAAAGTAAAACAAACAGAGGAAATCCTGAATATAGACATGCCTCCTTTCGAAGAGACAATGTCAAACACAGTTGGTGGAATGGGGTCCATTTTTCTAGATAAGGTCACTGCAGTGATTAAACATTTCCACTGAGGCAGGTTTACAGGAATGAATGAGAACCAGATGGAAATGCTGAAGAGGTTGGATATTGTAGTGTGATTAATTTGTGCCTTTTCAATGTTACGTGAAAGACAGAGGTTAGTATCTCTGGATTGACATGCTGCGGTGGTGTCCCTTATTTGCAGACAAAGGTATATAATGATATTGTCCATTTTACAGAGTGATTACACTGCTCATCCTCTCATGGGAAGCCTGTACTAGCGTGCTCCAAAAGCGACTTCATCAGACGGCCAAGTCTCTGATTCAGGAGAAGCTGTAAAAATCATGTTCTGGCCATTGAAAATTAAATTATTTCTTTATTGGTGGAGCAATTTGAGAGATTTTTAGTACAGTCTACATGTGTTTTCACCTGGAGAAGGCATATCACTGTGTTTTAAGTAGTGTCTTATGAAAGATGCTAGAACAATAGACATTCCCTTGAATGTTGCTATATTCCATTTAGTCTTTGTGTTTGAGTAACTAACGTTGTGCCAGCATTCTTGATGTTAAGTTGTGCACATTCAGAGTGGAGTGATGCTGCCACGGAGTTATTGCTTTTCTCCCCTCTTATTTGTGGTTTTCAGAAACAGGATGTCAAGGCATAGCCAAAGTTTGGAGAGTATTCATTTTTGAGAATGTGAAAATTGTGCATTTGTTGTTTGCACACAGAGTTGCCCTCCTAGTCTCAAATGAGTGTGATATCTGACCTGCACTGGACCTGTTTGCTGCTGAGTGTGAAGCAGCTGGAATGAAAATGTTCACTTCCAAATCAGAAGACATAGTTTTGTCCTAGCTGAGATGAAATTGCTCTTTGTAGGTGAGGGGAGAACACTTACCTTAGGTAATGTTGTTCAAGAGTAAGGAACTGGGAGTCTTATCTGCAGATTAGTGCAGTCCCAACAGTATTACATGTGTCATACTGGAATGTGGTGGTGCAGCGAGGGCTGATTTGTACATTATAATTCTCAGCTGCTAGTTATTCTTTGTCTGCATCCTTTTAGATGTACACAAGCATTGGGGAATGACTGATGGAATGGGATCATAGATACAAGTGGCAGAAGTGAGGTGTCTTCATTGGGTAGCTGGACTGCCACCCAATTGGACACCCTGGTAACCTAAACATGAATAAAATAAATAAAATAAACGTGTTGAAATACAACTAGAATTTCAACTCCATGATGAAATGAGCTATTTGAGGTGGTTTGGCACCTTGTGAAGAGGCATCTTTGTTATCTCCTTCAGGTGGTATATAAAATACTGCCCACACAGAAGATTCCTGGGGCCAGACCCATGTCATACTAGAGAACTTATATCTCCCAGCTTGCATGCAAACACAAGAGGATCCTGCAGAGTGCTGGTAAAGACAAGTTTGGGCCACCATACTCAGCTTGTTTTTACTGCATTTCTGACTGGGACAGGCTGCTCCTAGTCTTTATAGATTTATTTAAGATTCATGAACTTTTGTTTCACCTCTTCCCATTTACTTTCTTTTTGCTTCCTCTCTCTTTCTGTACCTTTCTCTGACTTTCTGTTCATTTTCATGGTTTGTGTGTGTGTGTGTGTGTGTGTGTGTGTGTGTGTGTGTGTGTGTGTGTGTGTGTGTGTGTGTGTGTGTGTGTGAGCACCCTCAATTATTTCTGCTTCATTTTAGTAGTCCTCTTCTTGACATCTTCAGTCTTATTTATGAACTAGCAGAGAAAAAGTGTCTAGAACTGCACTGAGTACTTAAGTTGAGTTTCTTACCATGTGCCTCCATAGTAGGAGAAAAACGAACCTTGTTTTGCTGGCAATATACCATCTTATGTTGGCCAGAATCCTCTTTGGTTTTCTTATTGTTATCTTGCCTTGATTTTTACCTTTAGGCCATTAGAACATCATTTGCCAAGGTGTATTCTTTTGTAGGATTTTTGTATCCACAGCATATTCATTTGTATTTCGGTACCACCTTTAACATTCCTATAAGAAAAGTGCAGTCCAGGTCTGAACTGTCTGCAAACAGCTACAGTTAACTTTGAACCTAACACCACTCTTAAGTATTCAACTGCGGTACCACCTTTAACATTCCTATAAGAAAAGTGCAGTCCGGGTCTGAACTGTCTGCAAACAGCTACAGTTAACTTTGAACCTAACACCACTCTTAAGTATTCAACTGCGGTACCACCTTTAACATTCCTATAAGAAAAGTGCAGTCCGGGTCTGAACTGTCTGCAAACAGCTACAGTTAACTTTGAGTATGTGTCTAACTGTTTGAGCCAATCTTCATTTTCCCCTGGAGAGCACTGTGCTTTGGCTGTAAGCAGCCCCCCCCCCACCATCACCACACACACATCTTCCACTTTCACTTATTCCCTTCTGTTAGCAAATAGTATCCATAACTGATCAATACTGTGTGTTTGTTTATTTAAACTATACCACAGTAGCCTACTGATACAAGGTTATCCTGGTTTTCCACCTGCGAAATTAAGACAAGACTCACAGTTTCAGAGCAGTCCTTCGTCAATTGTGATTGCTCTTAACACATACTTGTCTTGCTTTGTGATTGTTTCCAGCCCCTCATACAGGAACCTAACAGGGTCTCTACCCGCTTCGCTCCCCGCCCTGCCCCTATTCCTCCCGCCCCAGTGGTCCCACCTTTATTGCACTCAAACCCCTCCCATCTTTCCAATAGCCAACCACAGCGCTAACCCAACACCACCTCATCCATATTCCCTCTACTATCACACCTCCTCAACTGACATGTACAAGCATACCTTTCCTTTGCTCACTGCATGCACTCTCCTTGCATATCTTACATCCTACCAAAGCTCCATCATTCCCCCACTCAACCACTACCACTGTACTACTACTCACACCAACACCCATGTCTCACCCATACTCAGCTCCCCTCCCACCAGCTCAAGAACCATCCCTATGCACCCCCACATATTCTACCAACTATATTACTCAAACGTAAAGCATCCCTACAACTTAACATAGTAACCCTCCCACCATACCTATTACCCACAGAGAACAATCATAAAATTTCCCTTATAAACAAACACATTCAAAAACTGAGAAAACTAATAATCTCATGCATATCAAAACTAGCCCTAAGTGGAGACATCCACCCCAACCCTGGCCCTACCATCTCCAACCCCAATCCTCATAATCAGACTAGAAATCACAACTTCTCCCATATTACAGCCAATAGAAAGCCAAGTGACTTCCTTCTACTAAGCCTAAATATTAGAAGTATATCCAACAAAGTCCATGAACTCCATGCCACCATAGAGTTATACTCCCCAGATATAGTCGTCCTGACAGAAACCTGGCTAAAACCTCACATTACCAGTGAGCAAATACTCCCTACAGGTTACGGCATACTAAGAGTAGACCGGCTAAACAAAAGGAGGTGGTGTAGCTATAATATTTAAACAACATCTAAACATCCAGATCTTAAAATCATCAGCTCCACAAATAGGCAATGAAGAAATAATATATACCAACCTCAAAATTAACCGAAACAAACCCATCAACATAATTGGATGCTACTTCCCACCTGGCCAAAACATCCCTCCACTAGAAAACCTCCTCAGCTGGTCTACCCACCATCTCCCCCAAGAAACTATCATCTTAGGTGATTTCAGTATTGACTGGCAATCCTGTTCTGGCAACAATCCAACCCATCATGTACACCTTCATGGCTTCACCCAACTAGTCCAGTCACAAACAAGGATAAATAAAAACTCCAGCAAGCACTCTACCCTGGATTGGATACTAGTCAGTAAGAACCCCCAGTCATATATAACAGGCTGCTTATCAGATAGCCTCAGTGATCACTCCCCAATATTCCTACTCAAAAAATACCTGTACCAAACTAAACCTGTCATCTATCGTCAAATACGTAAAAAAATAAACTTTAACCCACTCACATTCATCTCATCCCTCAAAGAATGTAACTGGCATGCTCTAAAGTACCTCAGTCTAGATGACGCAGTTGAATCTTTTAATACTACCTTCCTGAACATCCTTAATTACCATGCCCCATAAGATTTTCCAGAACCAAAGCACAACCCTCCCCATGGCTACAGAAAACCACTAAGTCAGAAATGAAAAACAGGGATAAAGCCTGGGAGCACTGGCGCAAAACCAAAACCCCCAGCTAGACAGAAATTCCTAGAACTACTAATAGAGTCAAAAGCTAATAAAATGGACAAATTCCAATACTACCAGTCTGCCCTAGACTCCTCACAACACAGCCCCAAACAATTCTGGTCCTCCATAAACTCCATCCTCCACCCAGGTAAAGTCAGTACCCTCCTCCTAACATCCTCACTCCTCAGAAAATATTGCTACCTCATTCAACACACACTTCACCCAAACCATACTATCACTAGCTAAACAACACAACCCCCTCCCTCCAACCCACACCTTCAACTAGTAATCTCCCCACTGCCTTCTCTTTTCTCCTGTTCTTACCTCCAACATAAAAACTCTTAACTAAACTTAAACCCACCAAATTAGCAGCAGACAACCTCCCAAGTGAATACCTACAAATCGCAGCTGATGCTCTGGCCTACCCAGTATCCATCTTGATTAACCAATCTCTGTCAGAAAGTTACGTTCCTACATTGTGGAAAGTCTCACATATAATTCCCCTCCACAAAGGCGGACCCTCTGCAGAACTAACCAATTACCGCCCCATAGCTATTCTCTCTCCACTCTCCAAAATACTAGAGAGATGCATACACTCTCAGGTCTCACACTACCTCCTTAGTAACAACCTCCTTTCCAGTACTCAGCATGGTTTCCGACCAAACCATAGCACCACCACTGCCTTACTCTCCTTTACAAACACTATCCTTCAGCATAAAAACAATGGCTATCTCTCCTCTGCTACTTTCCTAGACCTATCTAAAGCATTTGACATGGTCCCACACAAACAACTTATCTCTGTCCTCAATAACCTATCCTTCTCACAATCAGTCACCAACTGGTTTCAAAGTTACCTGTCTGACCGCCAACAATCCGTTGTACGGCAGAATGACATATATCTCCCCAACTACCTGTCTCCATAGGGGTTCCCCAAGGATCCATCCTTGGACCCCTACTTTTCTCTGTTTACACCAATAATCTAGCCTCTGCCACCAAACATGGCACACTCATCCAATACGCAGATGACTCTACCATCATCTGCTCAGCCCAGTCCCTACCCAAACTGCAAAAAGTCACACAGGAAGCCTTTTCCTCTGCTGAAACATGGTTATCCGATGCCCAATTAATACTCAACCCAAACAAAACTAAACTACTCATCTTCCAACCCACCAAACATACTCAAAACAACTCTCACTTTAACATCACAGCAAAAGACAACACCACTATATACCCAACTGAACACACCAAATTGCTAGGAGTGGAAATAGACAATAAACTAAAATTTGACATTCACATATCCATGACCATAAAAAAAGCCCACAAAAAACTAGGAGCATGATACAGAAATAAACAATTTCTCACCAAAGCAGCAAAGATTTCAATAGCAAATTCCCACCTTATCTCCACCCTACTTTATGCCTCTCCAGTATATACCAACCTAAGGCAATGTGATCTAAACAAGCTAGAGACCTGCTACAACAAAATCGCAAAATTCGCCACAGGGGCATCCTACCGTAGTCACCACTGTCTCTCACTTGCTGAACTGGGCTGGCTTGAACTCCCTCATCTCCTTCAGTGGTATTAACTCTCACTCACCCACAAACTAGTAAACCATCCACTAAATGTCCCATCCCTCCAGAATCTACTCCAACCCTATCGCACCACCAGACCACTAAGATCCAGCAACAAAAATCACTTGCAGATCACTAAAGCCAATAACTCTGCTGGTGAAGCACTATTCTCTTGCACCATAGCCAAATTATGGAACTCACTCCCACCCACAATTACCTCCATACCATCATGCACCAACTTCAAAACTTTATTAAAAGCGCACCTAAAACATGCTGGCTATGCCCTTGCAACTTCCACTCTAATATCATCCACCCCATCCAACTACTACCTTTCTTTCACCTCCACTAACTACCTTGATGATAGCAAGCTCAGATGCTCATAAGCCTAGTACTTATTATACAGCAGGAACTTCTCATTGTTACATTTGTTAATGCCTGTTATGTACTTCACAGATAAAGATTCTAGTTGTCTACTGATGTACTATGTTCTTCATCTGTAAATATGTTGTAAGTAATGTCTATGTTAAATTGTTAATCACTATGTAATCCAATGTAACTACTGTCTGTTTATTTTACTGTGGAGCTTTTCTCCTCGGGCCTCTGCTGAAAATGGACCCACGTCCAGTCGGACACTCCCGGTCAACAAATTTAAATAAATAAATAAATAAAATAAATTTCTTTGCATTAAATATGACCTCCCTTGCTTCAGACCATTGCTGCAGCTTTATCAGATACATTGGAAAATTGGAAAATGTTTCACTGGCAAAGTCTCTCTATCAGCTTTACTGACAGAAAATTGAGAAACAAAGTCCTTCTGGTGCTGGCTCATTTTTTGTTGGACAAATGTTACTTCCTCCTTAGCCTGTTTGTCTTTGATCCTCCAAGAAGATAATATTCTGAAGACAGCTGGATATAGCAGCTTGAATCTCACACCTGCCTCTTGACATTGCCTGACTGCTGGGATAAATGTGCTTCTCTTCTGCCTGGTGTACAGTGAATAATTATTTTCTACACTCTGCTGTCTTTGATTTTTACTACTTTTCCCTTCTACCAAAGTTTTGCTAGGATCAACTCTTTCTGCTGGAAAGATTGCATCTTTACTAATATAGGTCTGGGCTGCTTTCTCATGGCCAGGTTTGGAGTATATACTCGACGTGCCCCTTCAGTTAACAAATCCTGCTGTGAAAAAACAGTACAGTTGCCTATGTGTGCATTCATAAAATTAATAGTCTCTTTCTTCCAGTTTCTGTGGTAGATTTTTATCAGTTCATCTGAATAGCTAGTTAAAGGTTCTTCTGTTTTTTTCCAGCCTTCTGTTATTTGATTTGATATATTCTTTCAGTGTTTCATTTATTTTAATCACCTCTGAGTATATTGTATTTATTTTTTCCTTAAAATTAATGGAAGTTATCTCTTGAACCAAAGCTGAAAGTGTTTTCTCTTCAACTTTTCTGGTTAATTTTCTTTCAGGCTCTCCAATTTTCTTTTTCTTTGCTGACATCCAGGCAGTGTAATAAACATTACGTGCATTTTACCCCAGTAATAGTTTCAATGGCACTGCTGTATCTCAGTTTCTATTTTCACACTGGGAGAGCTGAAATCAAGCTGTTGATCAATGTGCCACCATCGTGGAAGTCCCAGCTTTGTCATATCCTGGTTCACTGGGCCACACTTAACCTTTTTATCCACTTTACTGTATCTTATGTCATCTGACCTAAGGCCTTAACATGAGAAACAGCTTACAAATAATACATTCATTCATTTAATTTGTTCATTTTCCAAGTCCTTCATTATCCTTGCAAGGTCTAGGAAAGCAGGTGCCTCTCTTTACAAGCAGTAGGTATAAGGCACAGAGCCAGTGTTGCATAGGTTCATAGGTTAGTATTAGGCTAACTGCCCTCCTGGGCCATTTTAAGCCTAGACAATTACCCCATGTGAGAATCAAACCCTTCACCTTGCATTGGCAATGTAAACAACTTAACCATTATGCCAACCTCCCACCCCATCCATCAGAAGATATGTAATGACATGCATACATGTACTTATGCTTTTCTACCCCACCAGAAATTCTTCCTCTTTCTCTTCTCTGAGAACAAAATCACAATCACGCCTACCCTCCATATCAAACTTCTAGGTGTTATTATTGACAATAACCAGAAATTTGACCTCCACATAGACCAATCCATTAAAAAAGTTCACAAGAAACTTAGTCACCTTTATAGGAATATACAATTTCTAACTAACAATACAAAAATTAAAATTGCTTGAACACATCTGCTATCAACACTCTTATACATATCCCCTATCCTTACAAACCTCCATAAAACTGACCTCGCCAAGCTTGAAACCTGCTATAACAAAATCTCCAAATTTGCCGCTAATGCTTCTGTAAACCCCATCACTGTCAATCTCTCAAACACTGGCTAGAACTCCCTCTTTTACTTCAATTTAATCAGCTAACCATACCCCACAAAATCCTCCACCATCCAGAAAATCCTCCAGCCCTTAAGGACATTATCCAACCATACATTGCATCCAGAGCCCTTCGCTTAAACAACAACTACTCCTCCAAGTCACCAAAGTAAAAAACTCAACAGGTGAATCCCTTTTCTCAAACTATATCTCCAAACTTTGGAACTCTCTGCCCAACCGACTTATGAACACTTCCTCATCTAAACAGTTTAAAGAACTCTTAAAAACCCACCTTACAAACTCCTGGCTCTGCTCCTGCCACAGCCTAGGTTAGACCTACTAAACTCCCTCCAAACCTCCTATACTACACCATCCCCTCAAACATTGAACCCACTCAACAAACACCTTACTGATTCTTATGTCAAACTTATTCTCTATCTACTATCTATGTTCAGTTGCACTGACATATCTTTGTTTGAAAACTCTATGTACTAAAATTAAGTACAACCCTTCAAAATGTATTAAATGATGTTGCTATAATTCCGATTGATCTGATGTTGTTAATCTTCATTCATTCATTACTGATGGGTTATTGGTTCCGTCCTTGGAATTGAGCTAGTCATATATCAAGCTCGCGTCAGCCAAAAACCCTTGAGCTAAGGTCCTACCCAGAATGCTCTGCTGCCTGTTACCTCAGATCTCGTTTGCCACATTGCTGTACAGCCGTGTCAAGTCACATTCTTCAGCTAAGTGTATGATTTTTTGAAAGTTTATATATTGTTTCTACTTTAAAGTTTTTCAAACTGTTTCTTGTACTATTTTCCTACCCTATCATACCCTTAAGACTCTCTCCCTTTAGTCTATTTCCCTTTATTACCTTTGAGGTAATTCTTCATTACCATCACTGGTAATCCTTCTTCTCTCTTCTTACCCTTTTGGGTAGTCTTTCCTCTTTTCCTTGATACTGTTGTTGTTCTTCTCCACATCATTATGTTGGATAACAAAAGTAGTGTTGGTTTTAAACAGTGTAAGGATTGCGGCCGTAAGTTACCGCTTTCTGATGTCCATGACTTATGTGTCTATTGATTGAATGTTTCCCACCTTACTGTGGATCCCTCATGTGGGATTTGTAGAAATTTTTCGACCAGGACGCTTAACGAGAGAAAGAACAAGTTAATCTTGAAAGGTCTTCTCAGATCTCCTTTCTGTGAGGCTATCTCTGGGTCGGAGGGCTCACCCCCTCCTTCTGAACCCTGTAAGAGGCGTTCTTCATCTTTCTTATCGAGGTCACTCACTTCATCTCCCTCTGGAGATCGCATGGAGTCGACTCATAAGAAGCTGAAAATAACTACTACTTCGGTGCTGCCAGCTGTGACCCTTTCGGCTCCAGGCAGGGAACCACCCCAGGTGATTCATGCTCTAGCCATGTCCTCCTTATTGACACCAGCACCGGAGTTCCCAGTGCAGACACTTACGGCTCCGACAGTTTTGTCGCAGCCCTTATCGGCACACTCCATGCAAGTACAGTCTCCTTTGGCACCATTGGTACAATCCCCTTCGGCCCCGAGTATGACATTACTGTCCTCCATGGTGCAGACACTTTCAGCACTGACATGCTGTTCAGTGCAGTCCTTTTTGGCACCATAATTGTTACCGGTGCAGACACCTTCCTCGACAGCACCGTACCCATTGGTGCAGACCCTTGCATTTAAGGTGCAGATACCTTTGACTTATATGGCGCTGACATCGTTGGCACAGACTACTTCGACACCATTCTCTTCGGTGCAGACATCTTTCGTTTCGGGCTTTGCACCTACTACTCCTTGTCTGTGAGAATTGAATTTTCCTTTAATAACTATCTCCCTACGTGGTGGTGCAGCGGTAGCATTGTTACCTCACAGCAAGAGGTTTCCCCGTTCGATTCTCGGCTGGAGTGCGGGGAGTGCCTTCTGTGTTGAGTCTGCATGTCCTCCCCACGGTTGGGTGGGCATTCAAAAGACATGCGTAAATGGGCGTGCCTTCGTTGAAGGTTGAACTTCGAGCTGGCACCTTGGCGTTCGTGAAAATCTACTGCCAATCATTAGCGGACCGGAGTTCCGCTGTGGCGACCCCCTAACCTGAAAAGGCCGAAAGACAACAACAACAACTATCCCCCTACTACATATCCTCACCTTGGTTGTAGTCAAAATGTACCTGCACTGGCTACACATACTGCAGCATGACATTTTACCTTGTGACTCAAACTCCTTATTCCGTTCCAACATATTTTTAATATTCCTGCCCCTGCTAAACACAAACTCTGGGCACTCACCAAAGAAGGCCCCCATAACAGGATCACTTCTTAAAATGATCCAATTTTTACTGAAAATATCATAACTATCACTCGAAAAAGTGGATACAAAGGGGCAGGAAATACCACCCTTCTCCACACGTTCAGACCCAACGGGCACAACCTCTACATCAGACACAAAGGGCCTCTCCTGATCACCAGAAATAACTTCCACCCCAGCTCTAATCAAACATGTCTCTAAGCCAATAACATTCTCATGTGGGTTCAACAAAATTGGTTTATAAAATCCTTTTAACCGTTTGTCAACAACTTTCTTTCTGATATTATTAATTAAATCAATAGGATAAGCCCTGTCCATAAACATTTTACACATACGGTTGCATTTTTCAAGAAAATCCTCGTAAGGGGAAACCATCTGGGCTGCTCTAACCAATTGCCCCTTGATGATACCACGTTTGATGTGAAAAGGATGGTTACTATTGAAATGTAATATACTATTTGAATAAGATGACTTTCTAAAAATAGTAGATTTCAGAAAAAACATCCTCAGTTTTAGTCAACAAAACATCCAGATAAGATATCTATACTGCATCCACATTGTATGTAAATTTCAGAAAAGTAGTACTACCATTGATGTAGCTAATAAATTCTACTATATTATTTTCAGGGCCAATCCATAAAATGAATAAGTCATCCAGATATCTGAAATACGCAACCACATTGGCAAAAAAAATGATGAAGGGAACAAATTATGTTTCTCCCACTAAGCCATAACAAGATTGGCAAACAGGGGCCACAGAGTGAACCCATGACCACCCCTAGGAGCTGCTTGAAGTAATGTCCCTCAAAAAAAGATGAAATTATTCCTCATTACCACTTCCATCAATTGTCGGTAGGTGTTATTAGTATGCTGAGGTAACACAAATTCCTCATACAAAAAATCGGAAAAACAGTCAAGGCCTTGGTCCTGAGGAATACAACTGTAAAGATCCTTGACATCAATAGTCAAGAAAATAAGTTTATGATTCACCACATCCAAACTGTTACACCTTTCCAAAAAGTGCCATGAATCCCGGCACATGTGGAATGGCCATAACCCTCTCTTTCAGTTTGTGGTTCAAATTCAAATATTTGGCTATATAACTAGTTTTGGACCAAGAAGAGTCCACAGTGGGTCGGAGTGGGAGGGTCACCAAATCCTTATGGATATTGGGAATTCCAAAGATCCATGGGATCTTTGGAACATCAATTGTCATGTAATTATAATCATCCAGATCGATCTGGTCCTGAGTCAACATGTCTAACAAGTCACTGTCAATGCTGCGGTATGCAATAATAACCTCATTCAAATAGGCTTCAGTATAGGTGCTGCTATATAGGACCTCAAATATTTTTTGAATATAATCTACTTTAGTCATAACAACCACCCCTCCCCCCTTATCTGGTTGCATGACTCTCAAACTCTCATTCCTTATTTCATTCATCAAGGTTCTTTCTACCATAGATATATTACCATCTTCAATATTATTACCCAAAAAATGTCGAAAATCTGTCTCACACATTTTTTCAAATGCTTTAATAGCATAGTGAAGTTCAGGGTTAAAAGTACTAGGCATTCTTAAACAACAACTGTTAGCATTAAAAACATCAGTATTATTCCTATGCATAAACCTTAAATTCAATCTACGTGCATACAACTTGAGATCACAAATAAATTCACCAATATCACTTTTGTTACTTGGAACATAATTAAAACCCTTGCTGAACAAGTCAGCATGCTTTGTACTAAAACAAAAGTCAGTATAATTATACAATTTAAAGTCTTTCTTTGAATTAGTAACCTTGAACTTCACTATGCTATTAAAGCATTTGAAAAAATGTGTGAGACAGATTTTCGACATTTTTTGGGTAATAATATTGAAGATGGTAATATATCTATGGTAAAAAGAACGTTGATGAATGAATTATGGAATGAGAGTTTGAGAGTCCTGCAACCAGATAAGGGAGAGGGGTGGTTGTTATGTCTAAAGTAGATTATATTCAAAAAATGTTTGAGGTCCTATATAGCAGCACCTATACTGAAGCCTCTTTGAATGAGGTTATTATTGCATACCACAGCATTGACAGTGACTTGTTAGACATGCTGACTTAGGATCAGATCGATCTGGATGATTATAATTACACAGCAACTGATGTTCCAAAGATCCCACGGATCTTTGGAATTCCCAAGATCCATAAGGATTTGGTGAACCCCTGCTCCATCCCATTGTGGACTCTTCTTGGTCCAAAACTAGTTATATAGCCAAATATTTGGATCACAAACTGAAAGAGAGGGTTATGGCCATTCCACATGTGTGCCGGGATTTGTGGCACTTTTTGGAAAGGTGTAACAGTTTGGATGTGGTGAACCATAATCTTATTTTCTTGACTATTGATGTCAAGGATCTTTACAGTTGTATTCCTCAGGACCAAGGCCTTGACTGGTTTTCTGATTTTTTTGTATGAGGAATTTGGGTTACCTCAGGATACTAATAACATCTACAGACAATTGATGGAATTGGTATTGAGGAACAATTTCATCTTTTTTGAGGGACATTACTTCAAGCAGCTCCTAGGGGTGGCCATGGGTTCTCCTTGTGGCCCCCTGTTTGCCAATCTTCTTATGGCTTGGTGGGAGAAACATCATTTGTTGCCTTCATCATTTTTTGCCAATGTGGTTGTGTATTTGAGATATCTGGATGACCTATTCATTGCATGGAATGGCCCCGAAAATGATTTAGTGGAATTTATCAGCTACATCAATGGTAGTACTACTTTTCTGAAATTTACATGCAATGTGGATGTAGTACAGATATCTTATCTGGATGTTTTGTTGACTAAAACTGAGGATTTTTTTTGAAATCGACTATTTTTAGAAAGTCATCTTATTCAAATAGTATATTACATTTCAATAGTAACCATCCTTTTCACATCAAACGTGGTATCATGAAGGGGCAATTGGTTAGAGCAGCCCGGATGGTTTCCACTTACGAGGATTTTCTTGAGGAATGCGACCATATGTGTAAAATGTTTATGGACAGGGCTTATCCTATAGGTTTAATTAGTAATATCAGAAAGGAAGTTGTTGACAAACGGTTAAAAGGATTTTATAAACCAATTTTGTTGAACCCACATGAGAATGTTATTGGCTTAGAGACATGTTTGATTAGACCTGGGTTGGAAGTTATTTCTGGTGATCAGGAGAGGCCTGTTGTGTTTGATGTAGAGGTTGTGCCAGTTGGGTCTGAACGTGTGGAGAAGGGTGGTATTTCCTGCCCTTTTGTATCCACTTTTTTGAGTGATAGTTATATAATGCAAGATATAGTCAGTAAAAATTGGATCATTTTAAGAAGTGATCCTGTTATGGGGGCCTTCTTTGGTCAGTACCCAGAGTTTGTGTTTAGGTAGGGGCAGGAATATTAAAAATATGTTGGAACGGAATAAGGAGTTTGAGTCACGAGGTAAAATGTCATGCTATGGTATGTGTAGCCAGTGCAGGTACATTTTAACTACAACTAAGGTGAGGATATGTAGTAGGGAGATAGTTATTAAAGGAAAATTCAATTGTCACACACAAGGAGTAGTATACGCTGCATTGTGCTCCTCATGTCCGGGCTTTTACGTTGAGAAGACCCAACGAATATTGAGCCAACATATATATGAACATGTGTATGAGATTCCTCTGTGGGATGAGAAGAATGCCCTATACAGGCATATTAAGAAATTTCCTGACCACAATTTTAAATTTGTGGTGTTACAGCAGATCAAGCAGTGGGATCGAGGGGGCCCTTGGAAATTGTGCTTGGAAGACAAAGAGGTTTGGTGGCAGGTTTTCCTTAATGCCCTAGGTCCCCCCAGTCTAAATGATGCTGTTTCCATTAGTAGTAAATTGAAGCTCAGGGTGTTGGATAGATAATATATATATATATTTTTTTATATTTTTTCTTATATATTTTTATATATAACATGGATGCATGTATTTCATTTATGTATATATATATGATTTGTTATGCAGTTATAGTATAAACATTCATATTTTGTGATTTTTTTTTATATACATATTTTTATAAATAATTTAGTTTTTCATGAGTTTCATATGTATTCATTTTTCATTTACAAGTATGTTTTTTGGTCAATTTAACTAACAGTTCTTTTTAAGCTGATAAGCTTGGTTTAAAATTTGTATTCATTGTAATTAATTAATGAATGTGGGGGTGTAGTTTTGCATATATATGTTGAATGTGGTGAAGTTCACGTTGTCTGATGAAGTTTGGTCTGTGTACCTTACAAAAGTGCTAATTTTGATTTTTACTGAGTGTTTTGCAGTAAAAAGTGTGTTCCATATTTTCAGCTGTGTGGTTTCTTCTTTTTCTCAGTTGGTTCCTATTGTCTGTTGTTTCTTCATGAATGCCCCCATTAAGGCCACTTCTTTGTTTGGCCCTAAAGTTAAAGGTACGCTGGCAAGGTATGAACAAGCCTGCAAGACCCTATCTGCTGTTGGTGTCAGTCACTCCACTCCTCAATGATTCTACTCCAGAAATCAGAGAAGCGGGAAGATGTGGCACAAGAAATCACAGGGCTCTTTCCATGACGCACGTGCCGAGTTCTCTCCTAGAGGCAGAAGGGGAAACTCCAATGAAAGATGCCCCTTTCGGGGCAGAGGACGTCTGCGAAACTGGAGTTCCAGAGATTCTTTCTCTGGCCAACCCTGTCAGCGCTCCTGAAGCGTGTCCTGACTGCTCACCTCTGGAAGCATTCGGGGGTTGTATTTCCTTGTACCCCACTGCCTGACGAAACATAACCACCAACTCTTGGGTACAACGGATAATATCCAGAGGCTATTACATCCCCTTCCATCTTTACCCAACCTCATCCAGAGTATTATCCAATGTTCCATGCAGTCAAAGGGAAGCAGCAGCACACAAAATCCAAAAGCTGCTACAAAAAAAGGGTCATCCAAACGGTCCCCCAGACCAGATAGGATTCAGTTTTTACTCAAGGTTCTTTTTAGTGCCAAAAAAGGCAGGAGACTGGAGACCAATTCTAGATCTTAGCACACTGATCAAATTTGTAAAAACAGAGAAATTTATTGATAGTCACAGTTCAGTCTGTCCTTCCTCTTCTGGAAGAAGACGATTGGATGTACTCTGTAGAACTTCAAGATGCGTATTACCACATAAAAATGGACAAACGCTCAAGAAGATACCTCCGCTTCCTCCGCATAGGAGCCAGTCACTACCAATTTTGAGCACTGCCCTTTGGTCTCTCTATAGCCCACAGAGTGTTCACCAAATGCATGGCAGTGGTTATCGCTCACTTGTGACTTCAAGGATTCCAGGCATTTCCATATCTAGATGACTGGCTCCTCACCGCATCCGCCAAGTGTCTACTGGTAGAAGCTTTGCACTACACTTTCCTCACAGCACAACACCTGCGAATTACTATAAACTGGGAGAAATCCAAAACAACCCCAGCTAGTCTTTGGAATTCATCGGGGTACTGTTGGACATGAGAAATTGCACAGCATCTGTTCTAGACCACAGGCTTCAAAGAATAAGGCAACAGGTTCAGCTGCTGCTCTGTCACCACAAATCTCCCGCTTGATCTATACTCCAATTCTTGGGGTCAATGGCAGCCTCGATCACCATTGTTCCTCTAGCCAGATTCCACACGAGGCTCCTTCAGTGTTTACTTCTCACTCAGTGGTACCCTTTACAACATCCTTTGTCATTTCAGATATGTGTAACTCAGAGATGCAAGCAAGATTTACTCTGGTGGACATCTCGAAATCCACAACAATGGTCTCGCCCCTTCAGCCCCCATCAGTCGAAAGCAACGGTGACCTCAGACACTTCCCTGATGGAGTGGGGGGGCTATGTCAGGGAAACTCAGTCCAAGGCACCTGATCAGAGACAGAGGCCCTTTTGCATATCAGTGTCCTGGAACTGAGGGCGGTGCTACTAGCATTGCAAGCATTTCATTCCATCCTTCCCTCAGGGACTATTGTGATCCATTCAGTCAGCATGTCAGTGGTCTGGTACATCAGCAAGCAAGGGGGCACCAGATCTTACCCATTATGCTGAGAGGCCTTGAGAATATGGCAATGGGTGATAGCTTCCAACAGCTTTCTAATTGCAATGCACATTCCCGGGAGCTCCAACATGATAGCGGACAAATTGAGCAGGTGCATTCTACAACCTCACAAGTTGTCCCTCAGCCTTGTGATAGCGGCCAAAATTTTCAACCACTGGGGCCAGTCTTGCTGTGATCTGTTCGCCTTCCCAACCAACTTCAAGTGCAGCAACTATTTTGCCCTGATCCCCCCTCGGGGACAGTCACCAAGAGACACTCTAGTCCACACTTGGCCCTCGAGTCTACTTTATGCTTATCTTCCTCGCCCTCTCATCTCCCAATTTCTGAAGAAAGCATGGCAGTTGAAAAGCAAAGTGATCCTCATTGTTCCATATTGGCCTTGACAAGTCTGGTTCCCCTTCCTGTGGCCTCACCTGCTAGATCAACCATGGATCCTCAATCCATTCCCAACATTGATCTCCCATCCACAGGGTCTGACTCACCCCAGTCTAACATCCCCAGTGTGTAGTATTCTTATTGCATCTCATAAATTGTCCACCAGACTAATCTATCTCAATAAATGGAAAATGTTTTCTCTATGGGCAGCAAATAAACAGTTAGACCCCTTGTTAGCCCCAGTTTTGGTGGTTTTGGATTACTTATCACACCTTTTCCACTCTGGGGTGTCTGCCTCGACTATTCATGTGCATTTAGCTGCCATTTCGAATTTCCACATTGGTTTTCAGTATTCTTCGCTCATGTCACATAGATTCTGTAAAACTTTCTTGAAGGGGGCTCTTCACCTAAAATCTCCCTTTAGAGAACCAGTACAACCTTGGGATTTGGCCTTGGTCCTGCAAGCCCTAACAGCTTCCCCCTTTGAACCTGCGTCTTCATGTGATTTAAAATATCTCTCATGGAAAACTTTGTTTCTAATTGCAATCACATTGGCCAGATGCTTGTCAGAACTTCAAGCCTTATGCATCAAACCTCCTTATCTTATCTTCCATAGGAATAGGGTATCACTGAGAACTAATTCTTCCTTTTTATCAAAAGTGGTGTCAGAGCAGTCTATCAACCTTTCTTTTGACCTTCCAGTATTTTTCCTAACCACTCTAACAGGGGAGAGTATTGCCTGCACTCCTTGGATGTTCATAGGCAAATATGTTTTAATATGGACACAACAAAGTCTACCCGTAAATCAGACCAACTATTTCTGGCCTTTTCTGGACCAGGACTAGGTCATCCTGTCTCAAAAGTTACATTGGCTTCATAGTTGAGAAATTGTATTTCCTTTATCTACAACAAGAACAATGTCACCTTGCTGCACAGAGTGAAAGAACATTCTACAAGGTCTATGGCAACTTCAGCAGCTTTTCATGCTAAGGCTTCCCTCAATGATATTTGCTCAGCTGTGACTTGAGCCAAACCTCATACCTTTATTCTTCATTAGAAATTGGATTGGTCTCCAGAGGTAGAGCTTCTTTTGGCTCCATGGTGCTCAGGAATGTCCTTCAATGAGGGCCACTCAGGGATACAGATAGCTGGGGAATCTGTCCCATCAGTAAGGAATGAGCGAAGATTAACAACATCAGATAAAGAAGTTATGTCTTACCATAACGTTCCATCTGTGCTGTTGATCTTCCTTCATTCATTACTCCCCACCCTCCATCCCCCTCCGGAGGTTCCTGGTTGATCTCATATACTCCTTTATGGTAGGTCTGTTATGACCAAAGGTAGCCTCTACTTTTGTCTGCCAATTTGCAAACTCGATCAGAGGTAACAGGGAACAGAGCATTCTGGGTAGGACCTTGGCTCGAGAGTTTTTAGCTGATGCGAGCTTGATATTGGCCTGCTTGGTTCCGAGAATGGAACCGATAACCCATCAGTAATGAATGAGCAAAGATCAACAACACAGAAAATGTATTGATGTGTTAGAAAATGTAGCAACTTAAAATGTTTTTTAATATGTGTTAACTATACTCTGTACTAAAGACTTTGTATTATTTGATATTGGAGCTTTTCTCCCTGGGCCTCCACTGAAAAAGGACACATGTCCAGCTGGACTTTCTCAATTAACAAATGTAAAATAAATAAATAAATACATGTAGTCATCACTTCATAAACTTGTCTTTTGGAATGTGGAAGAAAGATGATAAAAAATCATACACTCACGGGGACGATATGTAGATTATGTACAAAAGGTATCCCATCTGGGAGCTGAACCTTAGAATCACTTACTGTATGACAGCAGTATAGCTATTCTGTAGCATTGCACCAACCAGTAAAACAGCAAAAACAATACTTAAGCAGGTGAAGGTGAAGATGCATAACACAGAAATGAGTTATGAAAATAAAATGTTACCTGTCATGGCACAATGGCCTGCCCTAAACATTATGTCTTTTTTAAATACCTTTATTGAAGTATCACTTAACACATAAGTTAACAGGAAAAAAAACTAATCATATTAACATTTTTCATTTGCATGCATTATACATTACATGTACGTTTTCTTTTTAACAACTTTAATTCACTCCAGCATTAAATAAATTACTCAGTTACTGCCTTCACTTGAACCTCACTCCTCCTCTGGAGCATTTTTCTGTATGTATTTTTCCCATAACCTCAATTTATTTTTGTGCAGTTATGCTTCTTCACTTTCTAAAGATCCCATCTCTGATGCTTTTATTTCTTTTACAGTATTTAGTATTTCAGTTGCAGTGGCCTAGATTTTGATTTTGATTTTGCAATTATTGTTTTTTTGGCAAACAATAGCATTAAACTTAGTAAGGCCTTACTATGTCTAGACAATTCAGATCCTGTGTCTCAGATCAAAAAATCAATTTCTTAATTGCAGCCATTTGCTCCCCCAACATTTCTGACAGACTGTAGATATATTTTTTAATCTGATAACTTGTTACACCTCCCCCAAAGAAAAAAAATTCCAAGTTCCCTTTCTCTTTCCTATTACAACTCCAACAATTGCTGTCTACCTATGGAAAAATTATGTGACACCTGTTTGGGCTATAAAGGTCCCCATGCAAATACTTCCAAACAAAAAATCCTACGATCCTAAACATTATATCTTGATCAAGCCTTCCATTACCCTTCATTGCACATAGAGAGAGTTTAGATGGAAAGGAAGTGTGCTACTAAAAAAGGGAACCTTGTACTTACTAAATGCTTTGGCTAGTTGTGAAAAAAAGAACCAGACATTCATTGATAAGGGTACAAGAATGAGTTCTGTTCCTAAAAAAGGTGCAGCAGACTAAGGTTATATTACACTATTCAGGCTTATCAGTGATGTATTCAGTGCAGTGAGTAACATCAAATAAATAAAACCATGTAAATGTTGCTGCAGCAGCATTTGTTTAACAACCCACAATTCATACAAAAATCAGAAATGTTTCATAGGGCAGATGTCTGAGTATGATAAAAATAAGTTAGAGTAAATGTATTTCATCTTTGTTTCACACAGTTTTCACAGTACATTAATCCAGTTTTCTTCACAAAAATCACTTTAGTCTTGTAAAGACAGAATAATGACTAAATGCTTTTATATTATAGACTGCCCCCATTATCAGTGATTGTACCTACTTTGTTGCACTTGCAAATTTCAGATATCAAGCTATATTAAAATAAAGAAACATAAATAAATAAAATAGTGACCACACTATAGTTCAAACTCCATTTTGCACAAACAGACAGTTGCTTACGAGCCCCCACAGCCCATATATGGTTGCCTTCTAATTTGTGCATGTCTAAATGTAATAAATTAAAGAAATAGTGAAAGAAAATAATAGTCACATAATGTATTTCATGCTCCACTTTACACAAATACATAATTGCTCACCAGCCTCCACAACCCTATATTGTTACTTGTGACTAGTCTCTTAGCAAATAATATTTCCTTGAACAGGAAAAATGCTGTTAACAAAATTGATTGTTTACTTCAGTATAATGACAAATCTGAAGTGTATCTGACAGGCTTATAGCATTTTAGAGCAGAACAGTAAGATTTTTCACAGATATATTTTATGGACTACACCATTTCATAACTCTTCGTGAACTTATATGGAGTAATGTTCAAATCATAGTTCATTCTGCCAGATATTTTGTACATAAAAAAAAAGACAGGACAAGGAAGAAAGCAGCATCTGAATGTAGACACCTCATTGCTGCTGCCTTTTATGTCTAATGTCCCTTAGGCTTGGAATGAGGACTTCTGAGCTTTAGTATTTTTCTGAGCAACATGGTCTGTCATTTATTTTTATTGTTTATTTAACATTTGTTTACCAGGAATGTCTGACTGGGACAGAGCCCATTTTCAGCGGAAACCCGGGGAGAAACACTCCAGATGCGTGTATTTGGAATGTGGGAGGAAACTGGAACACCCAGAGGAAACCCATGCAAATGCAGGGAGGACATGCAGACTCCACACAGACGGCACCCCAGTCAAGAATCAAACTGGAGAACGTCTTGCTGTGAGGTGACAAAGCTAACTGTTTCACCACTGCTTCTTAAAGAAACAGACCTTGTCAAATGTGCTGCATGATTCTGCAGTCCTTCTCACATATCATATTGTCACCACAGTCATTGTAAAACTACAGCACAGCTTTCCACAACAGTTATGACTTAATACTACAGGACTGCATTGTAATATTAACAAGACTAAAACTGATTTTCTCAGGTAAGGGCCAGCATCATTGTCATTTTAAAATTACTTTACATTATCTCAGCCCAATCAAATACCTGTTTTATCTTAACATCTTTGAACATGTCACCAATTGAAGAAGCAATCTGCTCAAAATATATTGGTGACATCAATAATAGTTAAAGTATAAAAACATACACATAATCCTATGTACAAAACCAGTCAAAACTTATTTCTTTCCCCAGGTACTCAGTTATCTACAGCTAGAATATACCTAATCCTCTTACATCTGTCTTCTTCTATATTCTGTGCATCTTCTAACCAACCAAGAAATTCCTCTACTCCATAAGCTTAATTTGGCTTGTAGTAGGGTGTCTATATTTTGCTGTAGGACATCATTCTGGACAGAATACAATCCCTTAGCCCTTTGTAGCCCCAGGTGGTTGGAGTTTAAACAAAAACTGCCTTCTATTAATTTGGCATTTGCTTACAGACTACTGTATTCTTGTAAGTGCTTTGTTTTAGCTGATACTCTAGTGTAGACAAATATGAACTTACATTTCCAGACCAAGCCTGAAATTGGTCATTATTGATCAGTGCACTACCACAGTAAACAAAATCTAAATAAAAATTAAACAGAATATTTAGAAATTCTGTTTGACTGTTGGTACAGGACCCCAAAATTTGAATAAATATGGAGATTCTTTCTACCTGGTTCATACTGGTAAAGTTTAGAACAAGTTTTTACATGCTTTTAGGTGCATTCCTCTAAAGAAGCCTCGAAATGTATTTGAAAAAAAATCTACAAGTAGAATAGAATTATCATTGTGGTGTAACTTACTCTTTTTTCACTTGTTACTGAAAAGAATGTGTTCCAGGCAGCTTTATTATATATATCTACCTGCTATACATTGACATTACTGAAGAAAATTCAAGCCGTATACATTATGTGCCAGGAGTTTTTTTTTTTTTTTTTGCTATCCATTTGTAAATTGCTGAATCTTGTATGCTTGTGCCACTTACTTTTTATTAGCTGTTCCCTCTAACAAGTTATATGTACATCCTTGTGTATCAGTGCACCATTTGTTCTAGATGTATATGCTGTGCTTCCAGTAAGTAAATCTCCAAAAAATCAGTGAAGTATCATACTGTTTTAATTTACCTCATTTACTGACTTTTATTTGATCTGTTGACCATAGTTTTAATTGTACGGCATTGCTGTCATCTGGTACTTGTGCATATACATTATTGTACTATTTTCTTCCACTTTAATGTAGGAAATAAGCACTCAAATAAAGTTAAAACTGAAGCTGAGATTGGTATCCTCCACTTAGACAATATGTTTGGTCAGCCTTTTTCCCCAGGATAGTTCCTAACTAGAAACTAGACAAGTGTAATGGCTGTCCTTGGATTTTGTCAGTCTGTGTTGACCATCTTATAGGTTCAGATTAGACTGGTTAGGTAGCAGATCCTTGTCTTGCATCTTGATGCTATGAGGTTTTCTGAGCAACATGACTGTATACTGTATTTAATACACCAAGAAGATTTGATGAAGAAGGCAACTTCCTTATTTGTCATTTAGCTTAATATTGTAGTGACTTACTTAATACAGCTTTCATTTTGGCAAGCACTTCAGGATTTGTTTATGATATTTTGGTTTGATTTATTGTGGTGGAATTTATGGATTCAAGTTCTGAACTGTAACATTCCTTACTTTAGGTACTTTAACATATACTGAATTTGTAATTAATCACAAATCAGAAGGTGATATCCTTACTCACGACTGCTGATGAAAAGATTTTTGCCAGTTTAGGTGATTACTGAGGGGCTTGAATACTCATCTAGTTTATTGCTAGTATGCTATAATTATGTGGTGCAGCGGTTAGCGTTGCCACCTCACAGCAAGAAGTTCTCCGGTTCGATTCTCAGTTGGGGTGCCTTCTGTGTGGAGTCTGCATGTCCTCCCTGTAGTCACGTGGATTTCCTCCGGGTGCTCCGGTTTCCTCCCACATCCCAAAGACATGCAGTAGGTGGATTGGACACTCTAAATTGGCCCTAGGTGTGTGTGTGCGTGAATGTGCCTTCTGTGGAAGGTTGGGTGCTGGGCTGGCAACTCGACACTGTAAAACTCCACTGCCAATCATGAGCGGACATATGATCCGCTGTGGCGACCCCTAACCGGGAAAAGCTGAAAGAAGAAGATGCTATAATTATATTATTGTTTTCTGTAGAGCTTAATTTTGCAGCATTTTCATGTCATGAACCTCTCACTTCTTAAAGTTATTACTTTATGCACATATTGTATACCTTTAATTTTTTAAAAGTTTAAATGTTTGTGTTACATCTATACAGCTACATTAGTTCATAACCTCATGTTTATATACTACATTTTTGGAGCTTACCTTCCTTGCCCTTTACTGTGAAAGGACTGTACCCAGATGTACATATCTGGTTAATAATGTCAGAAGTTCAGTGAATAATTGTTACAGGTTCATATGTTTATACTAGGCTAACAACCACAGGGGCCTTATTAAACCAAGCCATGCTTCCCAAATATATCTGACAAATCTTGCTATACTAAGGAAATTTTAAGGAGTATGTGTAGACTGATGCTTGAGTGGTCAAGCATTTACTGGCTGCCTCTGTGCATTGTCCCCTTTTAATCACAAATGAGCCATTCTAACTTCTTTTCACCCATTCAAGTTTGCTCTATCACATTTTTCCCCTGAAGATGTGATATGTCTATACCACTGTCCCTTCTCTCTTCCAGCAAATGCATGCCATGTCTTCAGAGCCTTTCCTTATACTCCAGAACTTCTACTCCCCTAACCATTTTGGTAAAAATGTCCCACTCACCTGTCTAATCTATCTTTGAATTGCTACCAGGACAAGCACACTAATAGTAATGTGACTTTACTGTTGCCTCATACAATGACATATTGAACTTGATCCCGCAGCTGCACACCCCAGCAGCACGTTGGCCCTCCTCACTGTCTTTTCACATTGTACTACTTAATTTGGATCTCTTTCAAAATATCAAATCGCCACTTTGTCGAACCACCAATCGTTGAGATGACATTGCCAAATTTACACTACATTAAGTGATGACAACATAGAAGTACACATCATTGAAAATCAAGGTTGGCCAGTAGCACACACGACACCATGACCAGGTAATGTAAAAGGCTATGACCGTGATTTTTGATGACGTACTTTGAAGTTGTCATCACTCGATGTAGTGAGAATTTGGTGATGTTGTCATGATAAATGGTAGTTCGACAAAGTGGTGATTCAGTGTTTTGAAATAGATTCCTTAATGCTGCTTGGGTTAGGTAAATCCCTTTTTTGTCCTCTTTATCATCAGCCCTTGTAATATGCATATATTCTTTGGATTCTCTGCACCCAAGCTTTTACCTGTCGGTCTAACATGCAGACTTCATTAGGTCCTAATGGAGATTCTACTTCTTCATCTGTGACTTGCTTCAGTAGTCATGGTGCAGTCAGTAAGCAAGTTAATGTTGCTGACAGTATCACATTCTGTTTTTGCATTATTAATGTAAGCATGTAAAATATTTCATGTTGTTAACACCCCTTAATAACTCCAGTTTTGTACATCCCATGCTGATCATTTCACTATGCTTGCTCGGAAGATCATGTTAGCTTGTAGATGTGACCTTCCTTCCTTTCTTAGTTTTAGGTATGCATCTGTACCAGGACATCAGAAATTAGACTAAGAAAACACTGATGAGTATTCTCATTTCAAGTGTACAGGGAAATCTCCAGTAAACCTGAAAATATGACTGTACTTGTACAGGATACACTGGGACTCTGCTTTCCTGATCAGTATGCTATTGTAGTAGGAGGCAATGAGTTAACACCTGTGGACTAGTTCAAAACTCTGAAGTCTTTTTTTTTTTCTTCAGATAATCACTCCTTAACTGCCTGTCTCAGTAGTCAGCCACCCTTTTTCCTCCCAATTTTAGCATTTTGAACCCAGTTCTCATGCCGTTCAGTTTTTCATCTTATCTTCAATTAAACACATTGCACCAACCTTACTGAAGTCAAGTATGCTTTATCCATGATATTTCTTCTGTCCACCTTAGTGGTGACCCACTTATGCAACAGGTTCAGGGTGGAGAGGCAAGACCTTTGTTATATAAATTTTTCTTGTGGACTGTCTGCTAGACAGTATTAATGAATACTACTGGCCTTCCCCATAAAATTGTTTTCTCTGCTTTCCCTTGGATGGAGATAATGATGTCTGCAATTTGTGTGGCTGTTTCTTTGACACACATTTGAACGTAGAACAACTACCAACAGCCTCTAGCCTTGCAGCAACACTTTAGTAACTAAAGAGGGATTATGTAGTTCAACTACTGTCCACCGAGTATTGCCAATAACTAAATAAGTGTGTTACTGCTTGATTGCTGAAGACACTTTCATTTGTAAGTACTGTACTTCTGTAGTCTGAATTGTTTCGAATGTTTTTACTTTTGATTTGTTTCAGCCCCCATTCTTTATGAAAACTATGTCTAAGCTATATTTTCTGTCTGAAAGGCAAGTTGATAAAACTTTATTCACAAACCAGTCATATTAGGAAAGATACAACAGGAAGAATTTTGTTTAAGCTGGAATCTGTGTTCTCATTACATTTCTGCCTTGCTTATTTTAGTCAGTTTAGTTCCATGAGAGATCATAGTACATTCAGTTCTGCAATGGATCTTTGTACTTCCAGTGTTCGTCATTTAGGTGTTGGTACATTAAGTCCTGTAGTTCATGAATTTATACTTCCTCTGGTTCCAATACCACAGTTCAATTTTCATTTTCTGGCTGACAGCCTACATATAGTACAACTCTTACAACAATATGTTATTACTGAAAAGATAAATAAAAAAATAAACATAGCTTTGACTACATGGATCTTTGCTGACAATGTGATGTCTGTGCTCTTTAAAATCTTATTCAGGTTTGTCATGGTTTTCCTTCCAAGAGGCACACATCTTTCAGTTTCACGAATGTAGTCATCATCTGCAGAGATCTTTGAGCCACCAAAAATAAAATCTGCGGCTGCCTCCACTTCTTCCCCATGCACTTACAAATCACTGATAGGGCTAAATGACAAAATGTTTAGTTTTTTTGATAGCAGAATGCCAGCTTTTACACTTTCTTCCTTCATCTTGATCAACAGAATATTCTAATCTTTCTTACTTTGAACCATCAGAGTGCTATCATCTGCATATCTGCGTTTAATATATTCCTGGCAATTTTGATTTTACCATATATTTTTCTTACCCAGCATTTCACATGGTATAATCAGCATATAATTTAAATAAGTAGTGTGATGATATACATGTTGCATTCCTTTTGCAATCGGGACTTTAGCATTATATTCTGTGAGACATAGTCTATTGAACACATACTATGGCATTTGTGATTTCAAGCAGAATATTCATTAAAAACTCTGACTGCGTGAATGCATGATTAGTGTCCATGGGGTCTTTATTGTAGCTGTATTATGAAAAGAGTTGCCCTGCTTTACATGAATTTCTTCTCTGTGAGCTTCTTATTACTTAAAGGTATATACGCCAACATATTCTTTGTTTTCCCTGATTGTAAAATATATTGTTTTATAAGTCATTTTCATTGTATCACGCATTATATAGTGGGATAAATGTACATTGTTACCCTACTGGAGAAAGAACGTAGTAAGCTGCCATGAACTAAGGGCTGAACAAAAGGAAACTGATGCCATTTTTTTCTCTGCTTGAAGCAAGGAACAAAATAATTTCCTGGACCTATAGCTCCCCGTTTTTTTTTTTTTCTTACTGAATTTCTGCTAAATATCTCTGTAATAAGACAATTATTGGTGACTGTAGCAGGATCATTTACCCTTTGATAGAATAAAATACTCTGAGAGCGTCTCATGAGTTATGCAAGTGTAAGACTTAATGGCAACTTTACCTCAACAGAGTGAATGAATTTCTAACTGAATTATATTTTTACAGTAGACTGAAAGAATCTGTAACTACAAAGTATATTTCTGTAGTAGAATGATGAACTGCACTTGTAAATTCAAGTGAGTGTAGTACTCTGCAATATATATGTTTAGATATTAGTTCACAGGCAGGAAATGCATGTTATGTTCTGACTAGTTTGCTACTTGTGTGTCTCTGCTATCTTTAAACAAAAACAAAAAAACAAAAAAAATCTTGCTATTTTCCCACTTTCTATAATTTTAAAAAAAGTTCAGTTACAGAGTTGCTGTTCTGAACTGTTTGTAAGTTTCTTGGAGGCTAGTACTTGCTTGGGCTAAAGGGAAGTCTCTGTGTTCACCAGTGGCAAATACCACCCCCCAGCTCCTTAAAAATATCATTGAGAAAATTTTGTCTTAATTAACCATCAGTATAAACATGAGCTTGTGTTAATGTTTTATGTTAAAGTTGATTGTATGTTACTCATTACACAGTTCTGCCATCCCATCATTCAGCTGTATTCACTAACTCCAATGATCCTGTTAAGATAGTGCGTGGTAAGCACAGTACTTTAGACTGGATTCTCAGTTTTACACTTAGCAGTACTGCAGTGGGAGGGGTTATACCTGGCGCTATCCTTAATCGCTTGGCAGCTTTTGCTGCATAGTGTCAGGGCAAAATCCTCCAAGTGAATCACTATATTATTTCTTGTAGCACAAAGAGCTTTCATGCTGATCTCGTGTGCTGCCTTGAGAAATGTTGATCATCTTCTTTGAGCTACCTCCACTTGGGTTCTTTAGTGAACTATTTCACTAGTTCCTTTCTTTGTTTCTTTCTCTTTTTAATAACCTGGTCCCTCATTGTAAATAGAAAGTAAGAGTGAAATCACTATCCTGGATCACCTCTAACATTAATGCACAGATGTCACTGAGAAACAATTTATGGAAGGGATATAATAGGATCAGGATACCGCCTTATTACATTTCAGGGAAGAAACAAATCTGGCAAGATGCATGCACCTTTGGCATTAAAAATAAATGTTTCCTAAATCAACTAAAACTAAATATAAAAATCACAAGACAATTTTGGTCTGTTATTAATTCCTTTTTGTACCATTGTAGGCCCTTGCAGCCTAATCCATATTGCCAGATGTCTTCCGTGGACACTGCTATAAAATTTAGTTTCCACTTTTCTGTTTGATTTCTTTTTTATTGAAATGTTACATTGCACAAAGAAGTCCATATATAAGGAACATCACAAGAAATATATAAGTTTCAGCTGGTTTGCTTAATACACATTAAGCTAAACATTCTCCACCATGTTATACCAATATACCACTATACACGGCTTTCAGTTATACTCCTAGATGAGAGACTGACAGTGTGCCCTTTCACCAAATGACTCCTCAGTAAGTAAACTTACAGCTCTATACTTTTCTCCTCCTTTACCTCCCTTTGCTCCTGTCACTTGAAGCACTCCTTCCCCATCCCTTGCACCCTTCTCTGCCCAGTCTTTCCCAGATCTCATCTAAATTTAACACTGCTCCTTCACCATACCTTCCAAGCCTGTTTTCCATCTCTCTGCTGTCTTGTTCGTAATCCAGCCTGCCATCATCTGCAGCCTGACTGTCTTCACTTGACAGTCCTTTTACATTCTTTACTAGCCTAAGCCTAAAGAGATATAGAATCCACTCCATTTCCCTTCCACTGACCTCTTTCTATTATTTTATCCCTTTTCCTTCACAGCTTTCTTACCTTATGACACTCCTAACACATATGCAGCTGGTTCACCCATGTAGGCCAGCAGCTCCGGGAGCATTGATTAAAGGTCTCCTTTTCTGATGGACCCACTTAAGTGTAATGTACTACCTACGTATTATAAGTCTACCAGCCACAGCTTCCAGTAAGTCACTGCTATTTCATGCCTAGGCACGCCCACTTAGAAGGCCTCATCTTTCAGTAGTTTAACTGCTGGTTTGCAGAAAACTGTGTTTGTAGTTTGTGAAAACCATGCAAAGATCTATAGTAAATTGTCCCTCTGCACATGGGTAGCCATCCTTTGACCAGATTCTGTGTTAAGACCAAACTCTAAAATGGTGGCGAAATTTATTCACTCCTGACTTCACAGTTGAGCCGTGTTACAGACATTGCAGTCTTTACAGTAACCGAGTGTCCTAGTATACATCTTAAAAAGGAAGTGCTGGTAGTACACTGTTACTTGAACTGACAAAGGTCTTTGATGCTATCAGATAGCACCTCTCCTTACAATAGCTTGCTGACATTGATCTAACAAAGGCACTTTTTCAGCTGTTTGCAAGGTACCACAAAGGATGTATTTAGTCTGTCAGATAAAAACATGTCATCTGTACAACATACCCTCTGTTGTCAGGTCATGCTGGTGTCCTATAGATTTTTGTACTTGTCTCCCTCAATAATATATGAAAATGTTGTCACTTCATGCCGTATCCAGATGAAGCCACTCTTCTGCATTATGTCCTCCTCAGGACATTTGCTCGAAGTGAGTTCCAAGCAGCTTGAGTTAACATTTATATATGAGTAAAACAAATAGGGCTGTATGTTAATGTCAAAAAAATGAAAAAAAAAGCATGTTGTTTTGGGCTCACTCAGCTGCAGCCTATACCAGGGATGTCGGGAGGCATACACACTGTACTGATTTCAGTACAACTTCTTTAGAAGAGGGGGTAGCTTTTTTAATTAAAAAAAATTACATATTTTTGTTTTTTAAACAGTGTTGGCTCCTTTAAGTATTTTAAAACAGCGTTCTCCTTTAAGGATGCTGACTCCTTTAAGGATGCTGACTCCTTTAAGTTAAATTTTTTTAAGGATGCTGGGCGCCAGAACCATAGAGCAATTGAAATTGCAGCAGATCCAGCACATGGCTACATAGAATTGAGCTCACATCACGTAATGTTCGGCTGGCTGGCTGAGAGCGGGAAATGTGCATAGCAGTGATAGCTTGAATGTATTGGATTATGGTGGAGGCAGCCACATGGTGAAGGCAATTGGGTGAACAGCGTGAATGGATTATCAGGTAAGGTACCATAAGGAGTGTGTGTGTGTGTGTGTGTGTGTGTGTGTGTGTGTGTGTGTGTGTGTGTGTGTGTGCGTGTCTGTGAAAATGCCCCCCACGTAATACACCTGCTGGCTACAGGTGTTTAGGCTCAAACCCTGTACCTTTGCTCCAGGGTAAAAGAGCCTAAAGTCCCTCACCACCACCACCATTTCTGAACTTTGTTCAGATTTTTTTTTCTACAGTTGTGAGCTATGGTGAGAAGTGAGAACTGAAGTTGTATTCCTCAGCTGTGGTGAGAAGTGAGAACTGAAGTTGTATTCCCCAGCTATGGTGAGAAGTGAGAACTGAAGTTGTATTCCCCCATTATTGTTTTTGCTGTTTGTCCAGGTTTTTTGTGCTAAGGTGTGAAGTGAGAACTGAATTTGTATTCCCTCATTACTGGCTTTGTTTGTCCAGGTTTTTTGTTCTAAGAGGTTGAGAGCTATCTAAATGATAGCCATTAAGTTTCAGTCTTTCTATTTTTCAAACTGCTGATTTAGCATAGTGGTATGTTGCAATGACTGTAGTGCATATGGTTCTGGGTTCAAGACATGCATGGTGGTAACACAGCATTTTATTCTAGCAACTTTCCAAAATTATACAAGCAATGTTTAAAATGTGTCCCTGGCTTTTGTCCCCCCCCCAATAAATGTTGGCTTTTCCAGATTTCTTGTGCTGCAAAGTTCAGAGATACAGCTGAGTGTCAAGTACGTTTTACAAGGAGCTGAGAACTGCAGGGGAACTAAAGTTTAGTGCTGCTTATGCTGAGTCTGCTTATATTGTTAATAGCACAACAGGTAGTGTACTTGCTTTTGATGCAGAAGGCTGTGGGTTCTTCTCCCTCAGTAGGTAGATGCATTGCTGATACTGTACTGTGTTGTAAAGGGGGTGGATGCTGTAGTCTTCTTTGCCGAAGATATCTAGTAGTAACTATGAACCTGTTATCAGTTTGCCATCCATTCCCTATTGCAATATTACTTGCTTATCATTTTTTTAATGCAACATAGGCAATTTATTCCTCAAGGGCAACAGGCACTTTATTTGTAGATGAAACAATGAAATATAAAGTTGTTTGCTAGCAGCAACCTCTTCATTAGTTACAGATTTCTTTAATGTGGAATTATGTAGATGGCTTTTACTAGTTCAGAGATTGTGCATATTTACTGATACTGGTGGACTGTAGAAGTTAGACTTTTATGATGGAGATGTTCTGAATTGGGCTGTTTTGTCATTATTGGTGCATGCATTTTGTTTCATTGTTTACTGGAAAAATGTTCAAAACAATAAATTTAAAATGCTGTCTAACAACTATACTGTATTGTACAAGGAATATATTTTAATACAATCAGGAAGGTGTATCAAAGAGCACGTGTATGTTTCATGTGCAAGAGGCCTATGATTTGAAAACAGCCCAGTTAATCTTTACCTGGCAAAATGTATTTTCTTTGAATGTGGGTTTCAATGCTGTTTCAATGAATGTGAGTTTCAAGGGCAGAGAAGTTTTAATGCTAAGTCTAGTTTCATTGTGAGACTGCATTGCTTTGTTTAGCAGATATTTATTGGTGTTCATGCTGTAAAATGCAAAATAAAATTTTCTGGCAAATCATTTAGGAATGAAGTCACTAAATAATGACAGCCGTTAAGTTTCAGATGTCATAACCTTCAGAAAAATGCATGCTAAAGCAAGACCTGTTATTCTATCAACTGTCTTAAGTTTATACAATATTAATTTAGTACTGTTTGTATGGTCCCCAATATATTTGGCCTTGTCCAGATTTCCTGCATTAAGAGGTTGAGAGGTACGTGCAAATAAATCGCTTTATAGAATTAGGAATATCCAAACCTCTCAACTGTCCCCAATTTTGGCTCAAAATGTTGCTCTCCCCCTAATAATCCCTCTGCAAAATAGCAATTTTGGAAGAAAACGTGGAGGGTTTACAATTATAAATAACTGTAATGATCAGAGTTATACATTACTTTTATTTCAGAAATGCATGTAGATTCTCTAATTTTGTCAGCTGCTCAAGTTAACAGTGCCCATATTAAAATGATGTCCCTTCTTTGACGGGTTACCAGCTGTATTGTCTGGCAATTTTATATTTTTGCATCACACTTTTGGTCTGTTTTTCATAAAATTGCGGTTTTCTGGCAAATTAGTGGCAAATCATTAAAGACTGAAGTTAGAAAATAATGGCAGACATTTGAGTTTCAGATTTCATACCTTTCAGAAAATTCGTACTAATGCAAGACCTACTACTATTCTATTATCTTTCTAAGTTTATAAGAGCAATATTTAAAAAAGAAAATCCTTATTTTTGGGCCTTTGCCTCAGTTTTATTTATGGGTTTGTTGCTCTAAGAGGTTGAGGGGTATGTGTGTGTGTGTGTGTGTGTGTGTGTGTGTGTGTGTGTGTGTGTGTGTGTGTGTGTGTGTGTGTGTGAGAGAGAGAGAGAGAGGTAGGTAGGTAGCATACCTCTCAACTGTCCAAATTTTGCAGAATGTCCAGATTTTTGCCCCATATTTTTTGTCTGTTCCTCATAAATTTTGTGATTTTCTAGAAAATCATTGAAGGCTGAAGTTGCTAAATAATTACAGACATTTGAGTTTCAGATGCCCTTTAGAAAAATTCATACTAGCACAAATCCTCTTATTCTAGCAACTTTCTAAGTTCACAAGAGCATTATTTAATATCTGTTCCTGCTTATTTTAGGCTTTGTCCATATTTCTTGCACTAAGAGGTAGGTAGGTAGGGGTGTGTGTGTGAATGAAAACCCTAGTTAGGGGTAGCAGGTGGTTAGTAATTTAGTCAAGCTCAAAACCTGTACCTTAGTTACAGAAAACAAAAGCATGAATCCTCTACCCCAACTACCATGCTGCATTTTTCAAACAACTGACTTTTAGGTTCCTTTTCAATTCATGGAACCGAGTTTGAGTGAATCTATATTATATTACTGAAGAGGCATTACAGCGAATGCCTCTTCATCGACACTAAAAGAGCGAACTGTCAATTACGAGAATGGACGTAGCTTGGCTGGGGAGGGGGGTAGCAGTTTGAGAGATGTGAGTACAAATTTGAAAATCCTAGCTACACCCCTGGCCTATACTGATCCTTTTTTTCCATTACTTTGTCGAGAACAGTCATGCATTTGAAATATTAAGTCTGCAAAAATTGTAGGTGTAACAGTTAAAAAGAACCTACAATTTAATTTGCACATTATCTCCACAGTTGATAAAACTGATCCAAAACTTTTTCATGTTAATCATGACTAAATATATTAATATCTCAGTAGTTGGATTATTTCTACTACCAAGGATCTTTATGATTATCATACTGTTATATGTTTACATTGGTCTTATCAGGAGTAGTACACATTACAGGCTCATCACGTTGTACTAATTTCACTAATTTTTACAGTCCGTACGAGTACACTATAGATGGTCAATGTCCATATTTGAAAGTGTATTTCAAACTGCCTGTTCTTTACCTCTACCCTTATATGAGAAATTCAAGAGGGTGCAATATCTATATGTTGCTCTATCTATTTATAGTTTTATGTTATTTTTTTTTTTTGTGATGTGAAATTACTTTTTTACTAAAATATTTTCTGTATGTATGCCGTTGCACTGGGAACGAAGCAACACAATTTTGTTCAGCTACACTGTGGTGTAGATTTGAATGGCAATAACATTTGACTTTAACTTTGTTACCAATGTTCAATTTACATGTTTTTGTAACTCAGAACAGTTTTACCATAAAATTTCCCAGCTTCCACCTGGTTTGCCCTTTAGTGCTCACCACTGTGCAGCCCCCTAGGGACTCAAGTGGCTTCAGTCTAGTGTCAGTTGTACCAAGTATAACTCAATTTTCAGCAAGTGCTACTGCACTCTCCAAAGTGCTTAGCACTTTGTACAGCATTTTAGAGGTAAAAGGTAAAACCCCCTTATAGTTTTTAATAGTTTTCATTTGGTATGTACTTCCCTACTATGAGCATTTTTATAAATGATACAATCAGGCAAATTTCCTCTGGAGTTTGATTCAAACAGTACATCAAATAACATCTCTTTAATAATTGGGTCTATGTATGTGCTACCATGTGACACAAACCCATACCTGACATTACCTCTGCACTCTTCATGACAGCCGTTTTTAGTGTGAATAAACCACTCTTTGTTTTTCTTCTCCTTTTTGTGCATCTCCACTCCTTCTCTTCCCCATTTTGTTCTTCATAACTGTATCCATCTGTACTAGTTTGCTTTTTTTGTCCTGTGGTTTTCTCTTTTCCTCCTTCACTGCACTCTGCTATTCCTTTACTTACTCCTGTCCCTTTCCTGCTTCATCCCGTTGTTCACCTTTCACACTTCAACTGCCTCTCTTCTCTGCATTCTTACTCTTGTGGATGTTTGTCATTCTTCTCAGCTTTTGTAATCTCTTAGCACCTACTTGTTACTCCATTTTCCTTTCTTCTATCACAGTCTCACCTTTTTATGTCTCTGTCTTTACCTTCTTTGCTGAGCCTCTCTTGTCCATTAATTTATAAGCAAAATCAATGGATGGTGATAAATCTTTGGCATAATCAGCAGAATCAAAGAATAAAAATAATAATGTACTTTTGGTATAATACCAAACCATTTTGGCAAAAGATTTGCTGTCTGCTGCTTCATGTTGTATTGTATCTCTTGTTTAGCAATATGGTTGTCGACACATGCAGTTGTTCGTTTTTATTTAATGCATTTTATATCTTAGTACGTCTGTGAGGATTATGTAGGTGTATCATGCATGCTTTAAATGCTTTTTCTTAGTTAAAACTTTCCTGTGAATACATAAGTGTCGGAGTACAGGGTCTTGTCTTTCATTTAATTTACTGTCATTTACTAGTTTTATAATTAGCAGAGTCATAGATCATTTAACCCATCTCTGTAATATTTCTGCACTGATACCTTTGCCTTTCCTCACCTTTGTAATGAAGTACTGTCTAACAATCTACATTTACCAAGGACAGGGGTCTTGTGGGAATTTTCAAAAGCAGTTACTACAAACAGATAGCCATCTGTGTATAGAGACAGAAAGAGGTGAGACGGCTAAGAAGTGAGTTGGCATTCTTCAGATATCTTTGACAAGGAATCTCTCAGAAGACTACCTGAATGAGTGAGAGCTCACCTAGAACTTTTTTGGTTACTGCAGCTTGTGTAATGGGTTGGAAGTTTTATAGACATTTTTTTATATCCATCTAACATACACATGATAAGCCAATGTATGCAAAGAGAGTAGGTGGGAGTGGTTATTGTTTGGAATCCTGCTTGACCTTTGCTGTGCATTTTAAACATGGGTGATATGTGGGGGTCCTGTTATGAGCTGAATAATTATCTTAATGTACTTTCTGCCTCTGTGGGAGGTAGGATTCCTGCAGGAGGCAGTGAACATTTCTGCCAGTGTGATGCTGGTACCTTCTGATATAGCTAACTTTTGACACATTTTCCCAGCAGTAAACTCAGAGTTCAGCACCTTGATTGGTCGAGTATGACACATAATGCAAAGATGTGTATGTTTTGAGCCAGGCTTTTGGGAATGCTTAAGTGGCATTGACCTACTTTCATTTTGTGTGTCTGGGGGCGATGGTGGAGATTGCCTTTTAATTACTAAAGTTAAGGATTCACAGCCATCTAGTAGAAAACATGGCAAGACGTGTTAGGGTAACAGACATGGATTCCCAAACATAATCACATGTTGTGAATGGCAAGGTGTTTGTTAGTAGATGAGGCTGTCTTATGAGCAAATTTTCACACAGAAGTATGTTTCTAAGGTGGATAAGTTTTTTTTTTCCTGATACTACTATGTGTGTAGTCATTTAATGTGATATAAAATGTGTTTCTAAGGTGGATATGGTTATTTTTTCTTATACTACTATGTGTGTAGTCGGGTCTATATGACATTATCGAATGGACTAAATAGCGAATGCTATTTAATTGATCCGATGCTGTCGAAATGGCAAAATAGCGAAGTCACGGAACATCAAATTTTTTCCCAGGGAAAAAATTCGGTGGTCCGTCTTTGGGACTGTGCCATTTCCTCCACTATGGTGCGATCTTGGAGTTGGTATATTTAAGTAGGGGTGGTGTGTGGGGCACAGCCTCCCACTTAAATTTGTGTTTAAGTTTATTTTATTTTTTTACGGAGCAGCAATTTTTTTCACTGGGAAAAAATTCGCTGTTCCATTTGTTCAATATTTTGTTGTTTTGATGTTATCGGTACGATGAAATAGCATTCGCTATTTACATTGTATGATAATATGATATAGACGCTTGTAGTCATATTAATGTGATATAAAACGTGTTTCTAAGGTGGATATGGTTATTTTTTCTGATGCTACTATGTGTGTAGTCATATTAATGTGATATAAAATGTGTTTCTATGGTGGATATAGTTATTTTTTTTCTGATACTATTGTGTATAGTCATATTAATGTTTAACCAAGACACCAAAAAGCCTTTCCATTAAACTGACTGGGAAGAACAAAAATTAGGCATCATACTGCTTTTTTTTAATTTTCCATCACTTCTTCCATATAGTCAAAATTTAGGTCATTCTTTGCATCAGATATCACAGTAGCAGGGACTGGTTCTTCAGTATTAACTGGAGAGAAGCTACTAAATTAAAATGGAAGTTGTACTACCTGGAATAAAGCAAACCATTTCTGTATGTAATTTAATGTAAGGCTTCTTTAAAATCATACCAATATATTTAATTAAAAATATAAATATGGCTCATCAGCATGTTTATTTCTGTGATAATTTAAGTGTCTGGAGATCTTAGGTGAATAACAAAGTTAAATGAAATTAAAAGTGAAATCATTGCAAAGGAATATTTGACACCAGCGTTCCTGCTGGGTGTAAATTCTTAGTTATGCATTTTTGGTACACAAGTCATTTCAAAATGTTTCCTTTTCCTTTTTTCCTGCAGCAATTTTTCCAACTATAAGAATCGTTTTAGTATGCCTGGGGACACTGAAGGCCTTTGGTACAGGTAGGAAATGTCTGCACAGTCTTTATTTACCTGAATCCCTCAGAGAGTACTGCTTCTTTACACAAAAATGCAGGCTATGGGTTTGAATGAAGTTAACAGAGACTGCAGTCATAGCTAGCAGAGCTCAGTCATCTTTCCTGTAAGTGTTCAGTTCAGAAAGTACTCAGAATGGCAAAATATAGATCTAGTTGCTGTTTTTGAGCCACGGCTGTGTAAACAAGAATTTCAAAACATAGTTATTCCACTTTATAAGGAATGAGCAGCCACAAAAGAGGAGAAGTCAAAGCTTATTTGATTTATTTTACTTGGCTATACATATAAAGAGGGTAAAGTCAACATGCGTAGAAGAAGCTCTCTTTCTGCGGTAGTGGAATGTTTTCCTTTTTGCTAGCTAGGTGAGGTGACAAGTGAATGGTGTTTGCAGTTTGCATGAGTATAGGGCTTGGCCATTTGCAAGAAATACCTCTGTGGCCACAAAACATCCTGCAGCAGGATGCTTAGTAATTAGAAACAAATGAATCAAGGTGTTTGACCTTGTTGTGCTAACAGGAATATGTGCACACCTGGAAGTTGAGTGGCACAGAATGCTGAAGGTAATGAGGAAGCAGACCTCCTGCTCATACTGCCCTGAAATGGTAGCTTACCATGTATGACCTTATGTTTTAACATTTCTAGCTGCTTTCAGAATTTTCACTGGCAATATTGATCTGGGTAAAAGTGATATGCAGGTGTGTATCTATATGCAGACAGACAGATGCACACACACTCTCATTCTTTATATTCTGCACTTTACTTGCAAGATCATTTATGTAGTAGTGTGTGTACTACTTTTATCAACCTTATTTATAAAAGTATACAGTACATTACACATGTATTAAAGTTCTGCAGCAGTGGATGTCTCTGCTGATCGCTTAACTTTTGCATTCCTTTCTATACAGACTATTGTATTTTAGACCAAATATTTAACTAATCCTACAGCTGAGGTGAGCACTGATGTATAACATGTGTAGGATAATTCATTTATACCCACATGTCTAGGCAAGAGAATGAGCCACATTATATTAGGAAGGACTTGTAAGTATTACGAGTAAAATATAATTCCCTCCTCAGTGTAAAGCAGGCTGTTACAGTTAATGATGGTGCTGATCCATCTTTGGAGTAGTGGGTGTTTGTGTCTAGCTGGAAAGGATAAAATATCTGAAAGAGAGATGGCATGAGAGGTTAAACTTCATAGCTTTGGTGTACTTTTGAATGTACGATGCAACAGAATGATCAATGACGATGTGACAAGAGAGACATTGGTGCATGTCTTTCAGATTTCTGTGGCAGTATGCATATGTCGCACTGACAATCAGTTCAGACTATTCGGTTTTAAACATTATGAGAAAATGGCACAAGTTTCAGTGGCATTCCAAACCAACCCCTTCAGGCATTCCTCAGGGTCCACAAGACCAGGAACGCTTCATGCCATCTTTTTTTTTCAAACATTTTTTTGTCAGGGGTCAAGTTACCGCCACATCTTTGGGGAAAAGGATTTTATTGAGGACTTTGTCTAGTCACCAGAAAGGAAGAAGATTGGTGACCTATTCTAGACCTGTCCAGACACAGCACCTTTTTGAGGGTTCCTTGCTTCAAAATGCTTCATTTCAAATTCTTTTCTCTTGTTTGCCCATACATGCTCTGTGATGACCCACCACTGCCAACCAGTAATCAAGGAACCTCAGTCCTCATCACTGGCAACAGTGGAAGAAATTCATTGGGAGGATAACAGGTTCACACATAGTATTTCTAGATGCAGCTCTCTGCATCAAGTGCAGTTTCCCTTAAGAGCAGGCAGAAACCACAGTCATTCCGGGGATGGTTTCTCCCTCTTCATCCAGATCCCAAATCAGACTTCCCACTGGCACAGCTATAGAGTTGAGTGTCCATCCCAAGACTGCCAGCATCCTCTCTGTCCAACAGGTGCTTCGTGTCCCTGCCCAAGTAGCATTGTGTCCCCGCCCAAGTAGCAAACACACACACTCTTTGAGGTTTGATTCACACATGCACACACACACACACACACACACACACACACACACACACACACACACACACACCTGGGAAAGGCTGGCACAGGTTTACTATCTATGCCCCCTTCTGCCCAGACTGTAAGGTAGTTTTTACTGCCACCATTCACTCTTGCCAGCTACCTTAAGGCCCTTGACAAATGATGTCCAATCTTACTATGTAATATTAATATTAACACATGTAGTAGTTTCACCAAGAGCAAGGCTATTAGGAGTGGCCCACGCAGTGTCACCAAATATGTAAGTGCTCTCAAAACCTAAATATATCTACACAGATCAGCCACAATGAAAGCTTTAAATATATTTAATAATAAATAATAAAAGAACAAGACTGTAATAAATATATATTCACAGTGACATCAGAGTTCAAAACCACAGGGAATATGTAAAGTAACATTGCAGTACAGGCTCACACAAATAAAGAAAAATAAAATCTAAAATTAGCTTTACTGTATTCCTGACTGTATCTAAGAGAGTTATACTGTTCTCTAGAAACTTACTTCATTAGAGCAATGCAGATGTGGTCACTGGTTCTTGTTGTCAGGCCCAAGACCGAATGCAGAATGCTCTTGTCTTACTAAGAGACTTCTAAATAGTATATAAAATATTACTGCTGTGATAGCTTACAGAATGGTATGATTTCTGGTCATCTGACTTCTAGTGCTCATGCATACCCTCATTGCTGAAGCTGGCAGTATTTAGCATCTACCTGTAAAAATACTCATACAAGGGCTTTTGCTCAGATCTTTGACAGATGCTAGAAATCATAAAACAATTTCATTGCTTCATGCTTCCAAAGTAGCAATTCGTTCACCCCGAAGACAATACAGAAAGCTTCATAGTACAGCCTTTGTGTTTCTAGCTGCATTGAAACTTGTCAGATGGCCTATAAAGTAATTTAATTTGGAAGATTTTTCTAAAGTTTGCTGGACTGAGGTTAACACTCTGGTTTCCTCTGTTAACATATACATTTAAACAGTTACAATAGTGCATGTACATTTCTGTTCTCTTCCAGTATGGCACACTGTGGATACATTTTAAACACAGCATTTTACAAATACCTTTTCAACACAAACATCTGTACAGAGCAGTTTGATATACACATGACATACAGTTCTAATACATTTCTAATACAAACATATTATATAAATTAGTTTGATATTCACAAATGACATACAACTATCTGCAAAATTCCAGCCAACTGTGCTGGCAGCAGCTCCCTTCGTCTACTGGTTATTCCAGATTTAAAAGATGTTTATTTAGACATTCCTATCCACAAAAGTCAAAGAAAATATTAATCTGATGTTGTTAATCTTCATTTATCCTTGACATTATGGACTGTGTTCCAACTTGGCCATTATAACAGCTTGCATGAACCAAAAACTCTCGAGCTAAGTCTCTACCCACTCCAGATTACCTCAGATCTCGTTTGCTGCTCTTTTGTGCAAGATGTGTTAGCCAGATTCTCTCATCAGCTAAGTGAAATTTCATTTTTTCTCTAAATTTCTGAAAAACTCCTTTGTAATCCTACACACACACACACCACACACGCACATGCACATACATACACACACACACACACACACACACACACACATATATATATATATATATATATATATATATATACATACATATATATAGTTCTACCCAGTTTGCCTTTAGCTTGCTTGTTTTATCCCCCTCCCTTTACACTTTGGTGTTCTTCCCTACCATCATTGTTAGTTCTTTCCCTTTTCTAAAAATAGTTTTTCTTTCTCACTTTCCTTTCTGTGAGCTAGTGTGCTGCTATTACCTCATGGCATCTGTTTCTGCCATCATTGGTAGTTCTTTCCCTTTCCCCTAACTCTTGGAAGTTCTGGCCTACCATTGTTAGTAGCCATTCCCTTCTAGTGTGTGTGTGTGTGTGTGTGTGTGTGTGTGTGTGTGTGTGTGTGTGTGTGTGTGTGTGTGTGTGTGTGTGTGTGTGTGTGTGTGTGTGTGTGTGTGTGTGTGCATGTGTGGTGCTTAATCATCTACTTCTTGGGTGACCTTCCCTTATTAAATTGATCATGCAGCAGGCTTGGAAGGCCCCTGACTGCGTAGATCCAATCCCCAGTAGATCAGACACAATTCTCAAAGCACCAGAGGATCATCTGTTTTGGGCTAAGGGATTAGCAGTAGATGCCATGGTGGTTGCGGCAGCCACCAAGAAGGAACTTGCGGAAGAGAGTTCCACTTTTCATCCCCCTAATCGAGAGTCCAGGGGAAGGGACAGATTCAGAAAGGGGGTGTATGCATCATCGACCTTCATTTTAAGGTCCTTGAGTTTTATGGCACACTTTACTAGACTCCAGAGGGTTGTCAGATACCCTTGCAGGAGCTATGTCTGAGAAGGTTCAAGATAAAGTGGCCTCCCAGCTGGCTACCCTGGAGTCTATTTCCAATTCATTCATGAGGCTCATCGCACATGCAGCCAAAGGGATGACTAGGCAACGGGTTCTGGTGTTGCCATAAGGAAACATGCCTGGATGCACTTGTGCGAGTTTGCAGAGCCATTTATATCTTCATTCATCAGTGCTCCTTTTAATGGATCGTACTTGTTTGGTCCCAAAGTCAGAGAAACATTAACCAGGTGCAAGAAATATGGAAAGACCCTTTCTGCAGTGGGCACACATTTTCATCTCCCCAGTGATCCTACTCCAGGAATCAGAGGAGCGGGAAGATGTGGTTCAAAAAATCCCAAGGGCCTTTTCAGGACACACATGGTGGTGGCTCCCCTTGGGGCAGAGGGGGGACTCTAATGGAAGACGGCAACCCTGTGGCACAAAATTAGGTTCCAGAGATTCCTTCTCAGGGAAGCCCTACCAGTGTGCCTGAAAGGGGGCCCGATTACTTACCTTTGGAGGCAGTTGGGAGAAGGTTTTCCTTGCACTCAATAGCCTGGCAACAAATAACTACAGATGCTTGGGTGCAAAGGATCATTGCCAGAGGACAATACATACAATTCATTCTCATTCCAAGATCAAGGTGAAGACTCCCTGATGTTCCTTCCAATCAGAGGGATCAAGCAGCCCTGGAAATTCAAAAGCTGCTAGAAAAAAAAAGAGTCATCCAAAAAAAAAAGAGTCATCCAAGAAGTCCCTTCAGAGGAGATAGGATGTGGATTTTACTCAAGGTTCTTTTTGGTGCCAAAAAAGACAGGGGACTTGAGACCACTTTTAGATCTCAGCCTCCTGAACAAGTTTGTCCAGCAAGCAAAATTCTGGATGGTCAGGATTCAGTCTATCCTACTCTTTTTAGAGGAAGATGATTGGATGTGCTCTATAGATCTTCAGGATGCATATTACCACATAAAAATGGACAAGCGCTCCAGAAGTTTCCTCCCATTTTAATCACCAGTCATTGCAAGGACTTATTCTGGTGGAAGGAATTCGAGGAAATTCTCTTTGGCTGACCCTTCATTTTACCCCACCCCAAAGGCCATAGTGACTATAACAAAGGGGGATACTGGCAGCACAGCTATCTGGAATTATATAAATAATTATATGTCATTTGTGAATGTCAACATGATTTATATAAGATGCTTGTGTTACAAATGTATTAGAACTGTATGCCATGTATATATCAAACTGCTGGTACAGAAGTGTGTGCTGAAAAGGTTTTTGCAAAGTGATCTTTGAAATGTAACCACAGTGTGCCCTACTGGAATACAACAGAAATGTACATGCACTATTGTAACTGTTTAAATGTATATATATTAACAGTAGAAACTGGAATACAGGAGGTTAACGTTAGAAAAATAGCTGAAATTAAATTACTTTATGGCTATGCAATGAAAGATGGTATCTTTCAGTTTTCAGTGCAACAAGAGACACAATATATGTACTAGGGAGCTCTCTGTATTGTCTTTAGGGTGAAATAATTACTAGTCTTGAAATGTGGAGGAATGTAATTGTTTTATGACTTCCAGCATCTGCCAAAGATCTGAAGTCTGTGTATTTTTACAGGTAGATGCTAAATACTTCCAGCTCCCAGCAGTTGGGGTTTGGGTTCCTATTACGTTGTTGAACTTCAACAAGTTCGAACCCTATATGGTTGAAACCATATAGTCAAACTTGCTGAAGTTCGAACTCAAAAAAAAAAGATGCAATAGTGAGCTAACTGCAGCAAGCAGGGGGGCAATCTCCCCTGCACCCACCACACCACCCGCTCTTTAAATATACCAACTCCAAGACCGCACTATAGTGTGGAATGGGAATATTTCCCTTTACTGCACTGTAGTGTGATCTCAGAGTTGGTGTATTTAAAGAACGGGGGTGTGGGAGTGCAGGCCCCCACGTGGGGTGTGCAGGGGTGCTTGCCCCCCTGCTTGCAGCAGTTAGTTTACTGTTGCATCTTTTATTTTATTTTTTTGCCGTGTTCAAAGTTTTGAAACTTCGAACAGACAAGTTTGATATTGTCGTGTTCGAAGTTTCAAAACTTCGATCACGTAATAGGAGCCCTTGGGGTTTCACCTGGTGATGACAAGAAATTATGTCATTTTGCAAGCTGTCTCAGCAGTAGTATTTGAGATATTAATTTGAGAACACTTTTAGAGAGACAGAGCATTCTGTATTCTGTCTTGGACCTGACAAGAACCATTCATCACACCTGCCTTGCTCTAATTAAGTAAGTTAACTAAGGTATAGTAATTCTATTAGATACAGTCAGGAATATAATAAAGCTTAGTTTAGATATTTCTCTTTATTTATTTGAGACTGTCCTGCAATGTTGTTTCAAGTATTTTATGGGGTTTTGAACTCTGATGTCACTGTAAGAGTATATTTAGTATTGTCTTGTTCTTTTATTATTTATATTATTAAATATATTTAAATCTTTCATTGTAGCTGACCTGTGTAGAGATATTTAAGTTTTGAGAGCACTTGCATATGTATTTGGTGACACTGTATGGGCCACTCCTAATAGCCTTGGTCATGGTCAAACTACCGTTTGTATTAATATTAATATTACACAGTAAAATTGGGCACACTTTGTTAATGGCCTTAAAGTAGCTGATAAGGAGTTTATTGGTGGCAATGGTAACTACCTTATAGTCTGGGCAGAAGGGGTCATAGCTATTAAACCTGTGCCAGTGTGCACCCATGTGTGTGTGTGCGCGTGCATGTTTAAATCAAACCTCAAAAAGTGTGTGTATGTCAGCTACTTGAGCAGGAACACTAAGCACTGGTTGGACAGAGAGGGTGCTGGAGGTCTGGGCTTGGTCACTCAGCTGAGATCTCATCTCTGTAGCTGTGCCAGTGGGGAGTCTTACTGGGGATTTGGAGAAGGAGAGAGAAACCAGCCCCGGACTGACTGTGGTCTCTGTCTGCTCTTAAGGGAAATTGCACTCGATGCAGAGAGCTGTATCTGGAAATACTGTATGTGTACCTGTTGTTCTCCTAGTGTACATCCCCCCACACTGTTGCCAGGGGTGAGGATTGAGGCTCCTTGATTACTGGTCCAGTGGTGGGTCATCAAAGTTACCACAGATGTATCCCAGATGGGGTGGAGTGAGGCATTATCTGGACAGAACAGTCCAAGGCATGTGGTCCCTGATAGGAGCCAATGTGCATATCAATGTTCTTTAATTGAGGGCAGGGCTTTTACCATTGTGGGACTTCCAAAATGCCTTTCCCCCAGGAACAATTGTGATTCAATCAGACAATATGGCAGTGGTTTGGTACACCAACAAACATGGCAGAATCAAGTCTTACCCTTATGTCAAGAAGCTTTCAGAGTGTGGCAGTGGGAGATTTCTTCCAACCATTTTCTAATAGCAGTGCACATCACAGGGAGTTCAAATGTGATAGCGGACAAGTTGAACAGATGCATTCTCCTGCCTCACAAGTAGTCTCTCAATCCCAAAGTGGCAGAGGAGATTTTCCATTGCAGCGGCCAGCTTTGCTGTGACCTATTTGCATCTCCCCTGAATAACAAGTGCAGCAGCTACTTCACCCTAATTTCCCATCAGGGGGAATCCTCGAGAGATGGTCTCCTTTACAATTGGCCCTCAGGTCTACTCTATGCTTTTCCCTCCTTTCCATTGATTCCCCTGTTCTTAAAGAAAGCCATCAGGTTGAAGAGGTGATCCTCATTACCCCCTTTTGGCCTCAACAAATCTGGTTTCCCTTTCTGTGGCCTCATCTAATTCACTGTCCATGGACTCTGGACCCAGATTCAGATCTCCTGTCCCATCCACAGGGACAGCTTCACCTCAGTCTACAGAACCTCAAGCTTGCAGTGTGGTTCCTCCAATTCCATTACTTGCCAGGCAGAATAACTTATCGTTTCCAGTCCAAAATATTTCATTGGCTTCCCGTAATACCTTCCACTAAGAAACAGCAAGTGGAGATTTTCTATTTGGGCACACAATAATGGTCTTAATCCCTTCTCTGCAGCAGTTAGAAAGGTTTTGGAATTTTTAGCTACACTTTTTGAACAAGGAGCCTCTGCGTCTACTTTAAAAGTTCAACTAGCTGCTATTTCCAATTTCCACAATGGCTTTGAAGACCACTCATTAATTTCCCATAGATTGTGTAAAGTGTTCATGAAAGGAACCTTGGGGCTAAAATCACTTTATTCTGGCTCCTCGGGATCTTACTATGGTTATGCAGTCTTTAGTCCTCTCCCCCTTTGAACCAGCGGCTACCTGTCACTTATAGTTTCTTTCATGGAAGACCATTTTTCTGATAGCCATTACCTCTGCCAGAAGAATTTCAGAGATTCAAGTGCTATCTTCAAAACCTCCATATTTAATTTTTCATAAAGATAGGGTTTTACTAAGAAACAACCCATCATTTCTTCCTAAGGTAGTCTCAGTAACTAACATTAATCAGTTCATTGAATTACCTGTTTTCTTCCAAATTATTCCAACAAAGGTGAATATTGCTTACATTTTCTAGATGTTCACAGGCAATTACATTTCTACCTCAGCAGAACTAAAGGATTTAGAAAATCAAACCAGTTATTTGTCTCTTTCTAAGGTCCATCTCTGGGTAAATCTGTTTTAAATGTCACTTTGTCAAGGTGGTTAAGAGATTGTATTATTTTCATCTACAATAAGAGGAATGTCCAATTACCAGCACCAGTGAGAGCGCATTCTATTAGGGTAGAAGCTAAGTCTGTTGTTTTCCATTCAAAGGCTTCTATGGATGAAATTTGTGCAGCAGCAACCTGGGCTACTCCACATACCTTTATCAGTAATTAAAAATTGGATCTGGTCTCCAGGGGAAGAACATCCTTTGGCTCTGTGGTTCTCAGGAATATCCTTCCATAAGGCCTCCAAAGATCTAAAGTAGCTGGGACTGTCCCAAATATCAAGGATAAATGAAGATTGACAACATCAGATTAAGAAGTTATGCTGTTACCATAACATTCCATCAGTGTTGTCAAGCGTCATTTATCTTTGGCACCCCACCCTCCTTCCCCCCTCCTTCAGACTCCTTGGAGAATTGGACTCTTGTCCTGGTTATCTATTATTTCATATATGACCTTGAACATAACCTCTTCGATTTCTGTATAGCTATTTTTCTGTCTTCTTATGTAGTTGCAAACTTGATCTGAGGTAATCTATAGTGGGGTATTCTGGGTAGAAACTTAGCCTGAGAGCATTTTCATTTGCACAAACTGTTATAATGGCCGAGCCAGTTCCAAGAATTGGAACCGAGTCTCAAATGTTAAGGATAAATGAAGCTCAACAACACAGATGGAACGTTATGGTAAGAACATAACTTCTTATTTGAAACTGTCTATCTTTGATTCACACTACCAGTTTACTTCTTTAGCCTTTGGAATTTCTACAGCACCAAAAGTAGTTAGAGAGTGCCTGGCCCCTGTCATAGTCTTTTGCAGTTCCCAAGGGATTCACATCTGCCCTTATCTGGATAATTGTCTAATGCAAGATGCTTCCAGTCTAGAGGTTTTAAAGTTTTTGCAATTTTCTACGAATCTTTTGCAGAATTTAGGGCTCACTCTTAATTTACAGGAAACCCTCCCAAATTCCTTCTTTCAGAGTCTTTTTTTTTTCCTGGGATACTTAATGTTAAGAGGATAGTGGTAAAGCACAAGTGTCAAGAATGCATTTTTTCAGAAGAATTATTTCAGACATTATTACCAAGCAAGCTAGGCTAGAAATAATCTTTGTGTTATATGACATTATTTCAGATATTATGTTACAACTAATTATGTCAAGTTCAGATAAAAGATCATAGTCAACCTTTATGAAAGTTACAGTATGAGCAAAAGACACTATCAGAAAAGTGCAGTTAGAAACTTGCAAACAACATGTCATTGTGTTTTGACCTTGCTTTTATTACAGATTCTGTAATGAATTAGACCTGTTATTGTGAAGGACAATTACCGAGTGTTAAATCATGAGATCAAGAGAAACAGGCTTAGAAATGGCAAAAGAATTATTGCATGATGTAACTGTCAGTTACAAGGTGTGAATTATGATTGGAAGAATATTCCAGAAGGTGCTACCTAAGCTTTGTTTCATGTATATAAGTCAGCATTTGTAGTCTGCTGTTTTAGATTCACATTTTGTGTAATCTCAGTAAGCTGCTAAAACTTACTCAGAGTAAAGTTTATTGCCACAATATGAACTATGCATCAGTGAATTTACTTGAAAAGGACAGCAGTTGGATATTACACCAAATAGACGCTACCATACAAACATCCTTTCCCCTCCAAACAAAACAGTAGCATATAAAAGCTACTATTTCAATCTAGCAACAGAAGTCTGCCTCAGACAGAGAATTTCTAAAAGAGCAATACCACCCAAAAAATTTGTAGAAATAAAATAAAAATACAATTATCTAATCATCCCCAATAAAGTAATAATACAATTATTCAGATCACATATTTCCAATTACACTCCTTGTTAAGTCCAAAAGGCCCCAAGGTACCATACTTTAAAATGAACAGTGTTTCTTTCTTAAGCAATTTTTCTTTTAAACTCACATGTTCTCCAAGAAAAACTTCAACCTTCTCTAAAACACAGCCTTTTAACTCATAAGGGTTGGAATTATGATACTGCGAAAAATGAGCACCTAGTGGGCTTTCCTATTTTTTTATTTTTAATATCCCTGACATGTTCTTGTAGTCGTATCCTAAAACTTCTATAGGTTTCCCCAATATAAAACAGGTTGCAGGTACAATTCAATACATAGACAATGATTTGATAATTGTATCAATGAAAGTGAGAGTATTTAAACAGACTTGGTTTAGTGTGTTTTACTCTTGGAAGGTGTTTATGCCGAGGTGCTAAGTGTTTTATTAAACTTGGATTTTCTCCTTAGAGTGGGCTTTTCTTGGTGGTATTTTTATTTTAGAGAATTTCTAAAAACCTTTGTGTGTATGGCTTCAACTATTCTTATTATCACTAATGCTAGGCTTCTGGTTTAATTTCTTTAAGTCTTTTGTGCTTCTAATATCATGACAGGAATGGACCTCATTCAAAGTATGATTAAAGTTTGTGAAATTATTATTGTTTCAGTCTTTGATGTTAGGCAAATGTGCTGTTTGCAGCACCCACAATTTGTCCAGATTTGCAATTCATATAGAGTTTGATGTATCAGTAGCATATTTAAATAAAAGTGTAAATTCTTTTTTATGAGAGCCATTGCTTCTACTAGTAGTGGAATGCCTGGGTATCCTTCTTCCAAACTGCCCTCATTTCTGCCTACAAATCCTGGTATTGTATGACTTTTGTGTCTCTCTGTGTGTAAGACACTTTAACCACTGGCTGTAGCAATTTGAATTATCAATGCTACTTTTGTCTTCTTTTCATGGACTACTATATTTGTTTTCTTGCATCTATTTTTGAACTGTTGGTAATGGGTGATCCTGTGTGATATAAACATCATTGTCTATAATATTTTGTGGCTCGCGTTTCCAGTACTTCTCAGCTACTTCAATATTTTAATGTTTGCACAATCCCCAGTGCAACAGTCTGGACAAATTATTATGCCTTTCAGTATACAAGCCCTTTGCCATTAGTGTATCACACCCAGCAACAAGATGTGTGACTGTCTCGAGTTCTGTTTTACACAGCCTGGATTTGTCTGTTTCTCCCACATGTTCAATGGACTTTTTAAACCAAAGTGTATGCAGTCCACTATCCTGGGCCACTAATATTAACCTTCCATCTTTTGGTTTAAATTCAGTTCTCATTAACCATTCCTGCTTCAGGTCCTGATTGACATAAGGTTGTTTCAGGAGTGTTCTGCACTTGCTATTGCTATTGTACTATTGAGGTCCTTGACTTTCTAAATATACAATATCCTATAATTCCTGTAATAAAAGGTTTACCTAAAGTGCATAAATAGCTGACAGATCCACCGCTTAGACCAATTTTGGCAGTGAGAGACTGGGTTACAATGATTCTAGTAGTTCCAAGTATTTACTTACTACATTTGATGTAAAACATTTGTTTACCGTAATCCCAAATGTGTATGGTATTGAAAATGTTAGGTCTTATTTATGAGAGAAGTGTGATTATGGTGCAGATACTATATGAACCATATGTATGTTACTGGAAGTTATTCTAGAAAATAGTGCATTTGTTTACAATACACAGATCTTTTGGCAGAAATTGGAGGTTACTATGGGCACCCCCTGTGCCAATAGTTATGCCAACTTTGTGTGGGTATATTGGGAGGAACATCTGGTACTTGCACCTGTACATGAGTTGCATCATTATATTGCATACTACAAAAGATTCGTCAATGAAATATTTTTGTTGTGGTGTGGCACAAAGGAACAACTTGATGAGTTTTTATTGTACTTGAAAGTAACCACGGGTTTTCTGAGGTTTATTTCACAGATTTCTTATGAGACAATTGACTTTTTAGATGTGAGTTTTTCTGTTAATGACAATAATAGTTTTACTACTCAAATGGTTTGGAAGAACTGTTGGAAAAATAAGCTTTTGCATAGAACCAGTATTCACCCTGGATATATACATCGTAATATAATGAAGGGTAATTGGTTAGAACATCAAGGTTACATACTTTACAAGTTGATTATTTGTATGCCTTTGAGATCTTTGCTGAACAACTATTAACAAGAGGCTATCATACTAGAAAAGTGGATAAAATGATGAGTATTAGGCTTGAACTGAGATAGACGATGAAAAGAAGGCCAACTTAATTTTAACAGAAATAAGGTCAGAGTTGCTATGAGCTATACTAGTGATGTGGAGGATGTTTGTAAAATTATCAGAAATAACTGGAAGTTGTTAATTATGGATGGGCAAATTAAGGAGATTATTGGGGAAGAACCAAGTTTTTTGTTTAAGAATTGTAGGAATCTAAAACAAAGACTTTTTCACTCTTATCCTTATATTAAAAGAGCTCTGAGCCATAGGATTGGTACTTTTTCATGCAAGTCATATAAAGCTTGCTGCTATATTAATATTAATAATGTCTTTATTCCACCCTACTTTTTTAATAGATATACTTTACATTTATATTCTGATTGTACCAGCAGGCATTTTGTTTATATTACGACCTGTAATAAATGTTTGTGCTTTTATGTTGGGAAGAACAAGAAGCAATTTAAAGAAAGAATACTCCAGCATGTCAGAGATATTTCATCAAGAAACAATAATAATGCTTTGGCTAAGCATGTTAGTCAGTTTCTGTTACATAATTTTGTTTTTATGGCTTTACAAACTATTGTCCTTGACTTGAGAGGTGGAGATGTTTTTAATTATACAGAGGCAGCTGAATTGTGATGGATTGCGGAAGTGCAAGCTGATAAGTCACCAGGCTTAAATGGCCAGGTTCCCCTTAAACCTGTTTTAAAAAGACGTCAGTTGCAATGTAAAATTTGATTGTCTTAAAGCTTCTTTAAATGAGTTTTCCATTTTTATTGTTTTAGATCTGAAAAAGGTTTTAACTGAAACCACTCATCTGTTTTTTATTATTTTAATTAAAGTGATTTTTTTTTTGTGTTCTTCTACATGGTATCCACACTGGTTTTTCTTCTTGATTTTGTTGCCTGCAGTATACAGCGTTGGACTTTGGTGACTGTCAGTGTTTTTTTTTAGTTTTGTGTTTAGTCAGAAGTTAGGTATTTCATCTGGGTCTGGGATTTTCCAGTTAGGAGCTTTTTTTTTAATTTTGTTTTAAATTCTCTGGCTGTTACTTCATCTCATTTCACATCCTGTACATTTGAACTTTTTACTATTTATTTTACTTCTTCTATCCATTCAGCATCTTTGTTATGTTCCATGGGGTCTTCATAGATATTTCTCCAAACTGTGTCTGTTTCATCATCTTTTTTGGTGATGTTTTTCTTCCTTTTGCTTTGTTTCCCAATTCTCCATAAAACTTTTTTGGGTCATCAATGAACTGCTAATTTCATACTTTGCTTTATATTTATCTGCATATCTTTTATTTTTTTCTGTCTCTGCTAATATCTTTATTTTTTTATTTGCAATAAGTGTACAGTAGATCCTGGTCTGTTCTAATACTTCACTTTGAGGATATTTCAATGGTATTCAAGATCAGTCTGGATTATGTATCAGAATTCTCCAAACAAATAAATTCTAATAATTCTTTGACTGACTCAGAAATTGCTGGAGTGAGCCAAACAGGTGCATGTCAGTCCAGGCCAGCTCTGAGCATTGCAACCGATGCTTTGGACTTTGCATGGGGAACTTGCTGCCAAGAAACAAAGGTTCAGGATGTTTTGAGCCTTAGTCAAAAACAGTCACATTGGTATCAGAGAGATGATGGCTGTGATTAGTGGTCTCAAAGGTCTGCATCAAGTGTGCACATGTTGAACACTGGGTACTCTCCAAGTAGTAACAGATGACATCATAGTTATGTGGTACATAAACAAACAAGACGGGAGAAAATCTTAACCTCTTTGCTTGGTAAGTAGCCATTGAACACATTATCTTTCTATAGGTAATTTAAAGTCCCTGCCATCTGAACACAGTGGCAGATTCTTTAAGTAGGTCCAGGCCTGACCCTCATAAAAGGATATTAAACAAAGAGGTCTTCCTTCAGCTTGTTCATCAATTCAAATTTTCTTGAATAGACTTATTTGCCTCAGTACAAAATAGGCAACTGAGTCTATTTTCCTCCATGACTCCTTGCAAATAAGGAAGGGCAACAGATGCCTTCTCAGTAACATGCAAGGGTGAGTTTTTTTATGCTGTTGCACATTTTCCTCTGATTCCTAGAGTGCTCCAAAAGATAAGAAGGGTCAGTCCAAGGATACTTCAGATGACTCCTTTTTGGCCAAGGCAACATTGGTTCTCTGTTTTCTAGGAAGTGGCCATACAAATTACCAGGCTGTTCCTCTCTTGGTGAATCCACTTACTCAAGACAAGGGGTAACTGATACATCCCAAAATACAGACCCTGAAGCTGACAGTTTGGATGATAGGATTTAATTCCTGTTAGACACCAGATCTCTCAGATGTGTTGCAAATATTAAGAGAGGCTAGAAGATCTAAGAACAGAAAGTCTTATATATTCAAGTGGAATAGGTTTTCTGACTGGTGTTAACATAGAGAAAGGGACCCTAGTACAGCAGGGGAGCCCTTGGCCCTTCAATATCACTTTGAGTTGCTTAAGTCTGGTTTGTCATACACTTCAGTCAAGGTACATCTTTCAGCAGTTTCTGCTTGTTTGCCACTAGATCCTCCTTTATCTAACTCTCATCAGGTCAGACTCTTTCGCAAGTGAGTACTGTGCATTAAACCTCCAAGAAAAATTGTGGCTTCTCCTTGAGATTTGAATTATGTACCGACAAGAAACCATCCCTCGTTATGATCCAGCTGCTAAATCCTCTTTGAGGTTTTTGACTTGGAAAACTGCTTTGTTAGCAGCCTTAACATCAGAGAGGATTTAGCAACTGAATCAAAAGGAGGGATAGTTAGCTTTTCATTGCATAGATTCAAATCCCAAGGAACTGCTAAGTATTCCTCCCCCTTTTTTTTCATAAGGGTAGACTAAGTCTTTGACCCAATCCTTTCGTCTTGCCTTTCTGAATGTACTCTTAATCAGTCTATACAGCTACTTGCTTTCTTTCTAAACCCTCAAAATAAGAATTTGTCATTCTTCTATGGTCATAGACATTTCTGGTTTTATTTAGAAAAGAAAAAAAACATAAGGAAATTTGATCAATTGTCTGTGCTTTCTGCAGGCAAGAAACTGGACTTTCCAGTTTCTAAATAATCTGTGTACAGATGGATCTGTAATGCAGTTTTCTTGTATTATACAAATCAAGGCAAACAGCTCTGAGGCATAGTTATATCCCACTCTACCAGAGCCGTTGCTACTTCAGGGACTTATTCAGGGGTTAATTCTAAAACTATTAGTGTAATAGTCACATGGTCCTCTGTGTACACCTTCACTAAGCATTCCAAGCTGGGTGTTCAGTGTAGAGCAAGAACTAGATTTACTAAGGCTGTCCTTCATGGCATCCTAAATTTTGAGAGAGTCCCTCCTTCCTCCACCCACTCTGACTACTGTGTGTGAGTCATCCCATATGTTAAGAATTCTGCAGCAATGGTGTAGTGAAGAACATAATACAATTGTGTAGGTATTTTGTCATTTTATCACAATGGTAGATGGTTCTGGAACAGTGATCTTTCAAACAGTATCATGTATCCATCCCTTCTTCAGGTATCCTCTTCATGTTTTTGCCTTTCAGCCAGGGTGGGATACTTCCTAATTTCGGTCAAACTCCCCAGAAGCCATTCTACATTCTCTAATTTCACCTTGCTTTTAATAATTATTTTTATTTTTCATTTGTTGACCGGGCTGGTCCAACTGGATATATGTCCATTTTCAGCAGAGGCCTGGGGAGAAAAGCTCCAAGTGAAATACATTAAACATTGAGCATTAAAAATATTAAATATAGGGTTCACACAAACTTTAGGAAGTTATTCCTTTGTTTAAGTTATTATGATTAGGGGAAAAAGCTCTGAATATAGCACAGATGTACATGTCGAGGGCAGATGTCCTCCTTGTGGAAGGACCGTGAGCTTTGGAAGGTTGGTTGTCTGGATGGACATGACCTTGCAAGGAAAGTCTTGAGGTAGTAATAATTTTACAGCACTGTTATTACCTTCCAAGTGTGAAGTTATCTGTTTTCTCCTGACTAACATCCTGAGTCATATGTAACTATCTACTCACACATTGCAATTCTAGTCTGGCCTTCATCATCTTTCTAGTATCTGGTCAGGAGTAGTGACCCTTATAATCATGCAAGATGGTACAAATTTCTGCACAACATTACATGACATTTTTGTTACAAAATGCACTTTGGAATGTTGACTGTGTTGCTGCCTGTGATAGGAATCAGATGAATTAAATGTTATCGTGGCTTTGCTAGTGTTCAGCTTAAAAGAGATGCTTTTATAGAGAAAAGTCCCGGATGAGGTAAAAGGGATGGGAGTGTGGAGCTGCCCATTAACAAAGATATATTTGATACTAACTTGAAGATTATCACTTCCTCTAGCTCTAACAGACGATCTCTTGTTACTTAGAAAGCAGATGAAAGACATCATTCTCATTTGTTTCTTTCCTGTTTATTCTGTACGCCTAATGGTCCTATTCTTTTCATGTCAGGATGGACAATGCGGTATGTTTATTTAAAACATTTGCTCTCTTTTGTCTTTGGAGGAAAAGTTTTATATTTTTACTTTGGGAGATTGTTACTGTAGTAAAAAAATCGTAATATTTGGTTTTACTTATCTGCAAAACTGTGACAGACTAATTTTCCATTATTATTTCCCTTTAAAGACTATTGCTAGTCTTGTGGCATCATAAGTAGTGACGTAAAGTGATTCAAGCATTGACTTGTATCTAACTCAGTTCTTCACACTGCTTAAAAACAATATTTTTGCTGTATTTTCTATTCACACGTATTTTTGGTCAGAAGGCCTTAAAGCTGACATTTTTTCATTATTTCAATGAAGATTATTTTTTTCGTGTCTGTTAAAGATTTTTTTATGTCTGTCCGGCATGCCTTTTTGATCCAAGTAATGAAAAAATATGTTTATGGTAGTAGACAAATAGCTCATAAAGATCCATAAAGATTCTCCTTCTTTGTGTGTCCCCTATTTGTGGCCAGAACATCATAGTACTGAATCTTCTCAGCACTGTTTAACATTTACAGAAATGTAAGGCCTTAATTTTCTATTTCTAGTTTTAAGGAAAAACATAAATGTATAAGACCACTTCTAGTTTCTTTGAGGAAGAAATAGCCATTTTGATATCTCCCACTAGTTCATAGTTTCATAGTTGTATATTAAGTTAATGACCACTAGGGCCTTTATAAGCTGTACAACCCAAATGTGACACATACATTTTCCTTATATAGGGGTTGATTACTGACTGCCTCTGTCCATCAGAGACATAGGTGTCAGACCAGGGGTAAATTTCTGATTACCTATCCATTGGTCCAAGTTGTGCTTAAATATGCCTAGGGAGGAACTCTGCTTCACATGTCCGGGAATCCTGTTCCAGAAAATTGGAATTCTCTCAGAAACATAACAGTCTCTCCAATGTGTCCTATTTATGTCACAAGCAAAAATTCTAGTATCTAGTAGCTCTAGTGTCGTTTGTTTTGCAGATGTGCAAAAAGTTTATCAGATAAGGGTCCTTGTATGTCATGCAAAGATCACCTCTCAGAGGTCTGTATGATACACAATAAAGAGACAGGGTACTTTAAGGCAATCAGCATAGGACATTGCATTTACTGTCTATATTCTTTTTGTAAGGAACCTTTGTGGATGCTCCATTTGTTGCTTGCGTCTCGTCAAGTACATATATTGAAGGAGGCATTATACTCAATGATGGATCCAATGAGGGCTGAATAGAGTGGTATGATAACATCTCTATACCTAGATGTTATGCCCTTGCTTATAAGTTGAGCAACATAGAAGTATTTTCTTACTGCCTTGGGCACATGTTCGAAGGCTAGGTTACTATCTACATGAGTCCCCAGATCCCTGACTAGTGAATCAACTTTAAGAGGTGTTTTACTGATGATGTAGTTACTCAGGGTGGACAACTTCCAAAAAGGTACTATAATACATAACTTGCTAATGAGTTTTAAGCCAAGGCTTTGGCACCAACTGTTTGTTTGTGTTAGACCTTCCTAAAGGGTGTTCTCGTCTTGGGAGGATTCAGTGACTGTTCCCAGTTTGCAATCATCTGCGAACTTGGTTAGTCAGAGTCCTTTGACATTGGCTTTAACATCCAAGAAATAGATGGCAAAGAGGAGTGGGCCTAGAATAGAACCCTGGAAAAATCCACTGGTGACTGGCCTCTGGGTGAAGGTGGCATAACTGATTCTAACCTTATGGGTCCTATCAGAGAGCCAGCTAGTTATCCAGCAGTTATAAAGGGGTTTTACCTAGTTCTGCAAGTTTGTTGACACTGCTCGAGTGGGGTATTGTATCACATGATTTAGCCAGATCTAGGTAGGCAGTATGTTTTCTCCTCATCAGTTGATTTAATGTCCTTTTCAAAGAAGTCCACCAGATTAAGTAAATATAACCTTCCTTTGACAAAGGACAAAGACATATCAGGATGTGTCCACTGTCTGGAGGTCTCCTATGTCCTTGTTGATAATTTCCATTATAATTCTTTCCATGGCTTTGCAGATAAGACTAGTCAGACTAATGGATCTGTAATTTCCAGTATCTGTTGAAAGTCCTCCCTTATGAAGGAGGATGACCATCACAGTCATCCATTCATGTGGCAGAATGCCTGCTTTAAGGCTGTAGTTAACTAATGACTCCATGGGTCCTGATTAGTTATATCATAGACTATTCAGGATGGCTCCTGGGGTCTGATAAGTCATATTATAGACTGTTCAGGATGGATTCTGAACAGTCTGTAATACGACTGCTCAGGATAGCTCCTGAACAGTCATATTATACACTGTTCAGGAGCCATTCTGGGATGTTATCAGGGCCCACTGAGGCTGTGTTCTTGGCTTAATGAGTGCAGCCAGTACATGCTCCTTAGATATAATTGGTTATGTTTGAGGGTATGTTTGGGGGGATGGTAAAGTTGGAACTGAATTTGCAGGCTAACAGGTTTGCAGTATCACCAGGATCATTGAATGTGGCACCATTAACCACCAGTTTAACACATTGCTGTGTGCTGCCCTTGAGGTTTCTGACATAGCTGAAGAAGGTCTTATGGTTAGCTTTTACCTGGGAGACTAACTCAACCTCAAAGTTGGCCTTGCTTGAACTAATTAGCCCTGTTAGTTGCCTATTCAGTTGATTAGTTTTTATCTTTATGGAATCACCCTTTCTAATTTTTGCCATATTTTTTTCCTTTTGTTTAATTTGGGATGCCAACAGGGCAGTTTGTTTCTGGGGCTAGTCCTGGGCTTATCTCTGGCAGGAACAAAAGCCTTTATGCAGCCATTAACATGGTCATGCAGAGTTTCTGAGAGCAATTCAGCATAGGCTGCTGTGTTCTGATGGTTTGGAGGGGCATTGAATTTTACAAACCACTTAATAAAAGGCAATTTGCTTTGGAATAGTTCATAACTGTTACTGGTTTTAATGGGATTTTGGAGTTGATTTTGATTTCAAAGGAGACAGCTATATGATCCGACCTTACCAGGGAGGATGAGACATTGGTGGGGGGTGCAATGTGTTTTCACATATTTCTGAGAATGAGGTCCAGTATGCTGGAGTCTGTAGTGGGAGTATTCACTATTTTGTCAAGGGTGTTTGTATTTATGAAGTCCAGGAATATCTGTGCTTATAGATTTGAGGCTGTCTTGGATTCCCAGTCTGTAGAGGGGTAATTAAAGCTTTCCATGAGTAGGGTATTAGGTTGGATAGTAAGTGTCTCCAGTATGTCCGAATATGCATTGTGAGCTTCTTGGAACATGGACGGTGACCTATAGCTGACTGGGATATGGTATGGAATTTTGGCTATGGTGATCTTCACATGGAGGAACACCAGCACTTCATCTTGTTTGACCACCCTAGAAGTATGCATGCTATTGATGTATATTGAGACACCTCCACCTTTAGCTCTTGTTTGTGCAGCTACTGGTCTAAAAGTGTGGAAGGCACTGAAACTTTGCACTGCCGGGGTACTGTCTTCTGCTTTAAACAATATTTCAACAACTGCACAGATGTCTATATTCTCGAGTATGAGGAGTGATTGGAGGGGGTGTAGTTGTTTATTTAGGCTCCTGACATTGAGCAGAAACACCTTGAGGTTCAGTTGAGTTGATTTTGCTATGTCGACAGGTTTATCAATTTGGCATTGCCTAAAAAAGTCACCACAGGGGTAGGTAAAGTCCTAGCCAGTACTCAAAAGCCTAGAGGGAAAAGGTGCAGGCTATCCTTGGCAAAGCAATGTGGTCTGGTAACCATGTCCTCTCAGGCTGACAAATATTAGTTCTCCCTTAGAATGACACCAGAAAAACAGCCAATAGTTGAAATTAGTCATATTTTGCTCACATTGTGACATCATCCTTGGGGATAGTAGTATGCTGCTCATTGCTAGACTCTTACCAGCCTACGATGCATAGTCTGCAAGCTCCATAATATCTCTCTTCAGATAGTCCAGGGAGGTACATGTGAGGTCATTAACACCTACATGGTCTATGATGGAATCATACCAGTACCTATGGCATAATGACTTGTGTGCATGATTTGTCAGATCCTGGCTCCAGATAAGCAACTAACAGTTATCTTCTCCTTGTTCAGCCTGGTTAGAGGGGCATCAGTACATCTTACAATGGAGTCCCCCATGACTAGAGTACTGGGAAGTGTGTTTGCTTGCCCTAGGGGCTTAGTGTTTGGGGCTCCACTGAGAGTGACAGTATGTGTGGTGTTAGGTGTTGTTTCTTTCGGAGTACCATTGGGCTTGCTGAGGTATAGCTTTGACAATGGGCTATCTAGGTGATCTTTGCTGTTTAGGGCAATTGCTTTTAATTGCCTCAACATATGTTAGTCTGTGTTTGTGTGTGTGTGTGTGTGTGTGTGTGTGTGTGTGTGTGTGTGTGTGTGTGTGTGTGTGTGTGTGTGTGTGCATGTATGTATGTTGCGTGTTATGTGAAGTGTGTTATATGCATGGTTTGATAACCTGATGTGTGCTTGTGTGCGAGAGTTTAAGTTCTAGTGTCATTGTGTAAGTATTCCTCTCACATACTGTATCTGCTTCTTTAAGGATTAAGTGGTTGTTGGTAAACATGAGACAATTGCCATGGACAGAGACAGCTCTTAAATGCATTATCCCATGCATGGGTCCTCAAATTATCTATGTTATGATCCCAGATGTCCTCCTTTATCACTGTTGCAATATTCTTTACTCTTGGGATTTCCTGCAGAGAATAGCCTAATGTCTAACTAGCATAACAAAGGCTTTATACCTTCCAGGTATCGTACGTTGGATGTATGTCCTATGCAGAACGCGTAAGGTACATACGTGATGTATGAATATCTAAACCTCAGAATCTCCTTGCCACCAGTCTGAACACACGTCTGAATTTGATCTGTACACCATTCAATGATCTAGTCATCTACCGAGCCTTCTAAAGATAAGTGACCCATTGGGAGTTCTTCCTTTTTTCCCCTCCTTGTGGATTATTTTCATGTTATCAAGGAAGGGACAATTTGAGTGTGGGAGGCAGATTTCCCATATAGGTAGAAAGAAACAGAAAACCAAAATTATAGCTACTGTGGCTAAGGATCCTCACAAAGAGTGGCAGGACTTTACTCAGGGGCTCATCTGTCCCTGCTGCTGCTCCCTGGTCTTCCACCCCATCTAAAAGACCTAAGGATTCTGATTCTTCTGATGAAGAGTTGGCCTCTGCTGAAGAATCCTTAGCATATTCCCTTGCAGATACAATCTCCTTTGGCCCTGGGTTCTGATGAAGAAGATTTTTTGTCCCCTGATTCTCCTTTTGAGGAATTATCTTTTGGGGACACAGTGGTTGTATGATGGAACACTTTAAATGGAACTTTTCCCAGGTTTCAGAAGTTCAAAAGAGATATTATGAACTTTTGCCAATGGACTCATTCAGACCTTCTGCAGTCCCTACCATCTTGGCTGCCCTTTTGTCACACCTGCAACAGCTTTTCAGGCTCCTGACTCTCAACACCTGTCCCCTAAGAAGCCAGACATATTTTATAAAATTCTTGGGGTCATAAGTATTTGTATAAAAGTCTTTCATCTGATGCTGAGAATATACTTCTGCTACTTTGAATTTTAGGGCCACTAATTATCAGACCCACGTGACAAGATATGTCCTGGCTCTTCTCTCCCAGCGAGGGGGGGTTGACTGATATGCCTGATTCTGCTCTTTCTCTTCTGAGTTCTGCCTCTCAGGTAGCTCTCCATTCCATTAAATGCAGCTACAATGCAGCTGATGCCTCTTCAAGGGCAGCTGCATCTGATTCTGTCATAAGGACATATTCCTGGTTGTGCCTGAAGGCCTTTGAGGACATTAAAGCCAAACTTTTACAGTCTCCCTTAGACAACCAGAATATTTTTGCTACTGATTCTGCTGCAGAATTGTTTAAAACACTGCAGGATAAAGGCAAGGTTATGCAAGACCTCAAACAAAATTTTCTTTCTCCTGTACCTAAACTCCAGAGGAAATATCCATCAAAATCTTCCTTTGTCCATTTGTTTTTCCAGCCCAAACAACCTGCTAGGAGTAAAAGGGTTTTTAAGCAGATTTCCCCAGACAACCTCACTCGGAGTTCTAGAGACCAAAAACCTTCTTTTCATGATAAATCTACCACTGTCTGACATCCACTGCCCGACCCCGGCCAGATTTCTCTGTCCTTCAGGCTAACCTTTTCCATTCCTGTTTGGTAACCACAGATATCTGGGATCTCTCCATCATCTAGCATGGTTCTTTTATGGCTTGGAAGTCCCTTCCTTCATTTTCTGTCCTTCCTAAGCCACCTCCTTCTTGCCAGTTTTCTTGTTTTGCTTTGGTTCTGTGGGATCTGGTGGAACAGTGACCCATCCAGTCCATTCCCTTGTCTCAGTAGAGAACAGTTTTTTATTCCAGAATGTTTCTGGCTCCCAGGAAGGAGGGGTCATGGATGGCCATCCTAGACCTATATTTTCTCAACACCTTTCTCAAGATTCCTTCTTTCAGGATGTTGTCTCTTCAGACACTTTCCCCTGTTTTGCCTCTCCAAGCTTTTCTGGTCTCTTTGAATATGAAAGACGCTAAACTCCATATTCTTATTCACTCTCTCTTCAGGAAGTTTTTACATTTTTATGTTTCTTCCTCTCATTGTCAGTTCTCTGCATTGTCTTTGGTCTTTATACACATCCAAGGGTATTTACCAAATGTTTGTCCCCTGTGGTAATGTTCTGCAGACTTCATGGAACTCAAACATTCCCTCATTTGGACAATCTTTTTATTCAAGCTCCCTCTCAGTAGCACCTGCTTCAAAATCTGTACTTCACTATGCTTCTCCTTTGCAGTGTGGGATTCACCCTCAAGCTCCAAAAGTCTGTGTAGCCTCCCTGTCAAGAACAAGTGTTTTTGGGTTGCAGGATTCAGGCCATCCCAATGTTAGGCTGCCTATTGTCTCCTTAGATCCTCCTTTTGACTACTTATTTCTAGTCTCTTCTTCCTCTTCCAGTTCTTCCTGCTAGGGATTTTCTCTGAGCCCTGGGGTACATGGCATCCACCATTCTCATGGTTCTTTTTTCTGAACGCCACCTGAGGAAATTTCAGTGGTATGTCAAGAATGTTTGTCTTCAGAACTGCCACCCTCTGGAGTATGTGATCCTCTCTACCTTGTCTTAAGCTCAAACTCCACTACTGGATTCAACAGATTTCCCTTTTCCCATATCTGCCTTTTCAGTTTGCTCTCCCTACTCAGGGAATCACTTGGTCACTATGGTGAACTTTGCCCTTTCTTCAATGTAGTGTGATCTTGGAGTTGGTATATTTAAGTAGCGGGGTTGTGTGGGGGTGAAGTCCCCCACTTTGGTGGGTTTAGTTTTGGTCCATTTATTTATTTTTTCTCATGGTCGCCAAGTGGTTCCTTTCACAGGGAAAGGATTTCGGCAGTCCATGCTTTTGGATTACTAAAGTTTTGAAGAACTGAGATTGGGTAAGTGAGATTCGCTCAAATGTAATTTCAGTGTGTCTAAGCAGAACCAGTTGATTGGAGGTCAGGACATAGTACAACAGAAAGTATAATACTTTATTCTTAAACAAGCTGACGACAGCTAACTGAGCAGGGGCAAATAATCATTAGTGAGTTTGCCTCATTTAGCTTCAGGTAGATGGTCTGGCCTTCTAGCCTAACTTCTAGAGCTTTATTTCAGACATTCCCAGAGAAAAACTGTGATCTAACCCTGTCCAACACAATGGTCCACAGTTCAGCTGGAATGGTAAGCAACCCTATCCTTCTTAGTTTCATTTTTGCCACAGGAAGCAAGAAGTAATCAGTCATCAGTATCTTTGTCCATCAATCCATTCTGAAGAGTAATGGCTCATTTTGGGAACCATTTTTATATCTCTGTCTTGTAATGATCAACTTATTGTATTTGATACATGTATTTTATCCTTGTTTATTGTCAAAGAGGTTTTTTTTCAACAGTTCTGGTGAATGATAAAATTAAAAGTGTAAAAGGACTTCAAGGTCAAAAAACAAAGAGAGCAAAAGTAGATCTGAAAAGGATATATTATCACAAGGAAGAAGCAAGTATTTGTCGGCACCAAAAGCTTTTATATAGGATTTTTCTATGTTTGGAGTGGATGTGGGTTAACTGGGGTTTAGGTATTTATTTTGCTTATTTATTAATTTATTTGTTCATTCATGTATCTATCTATCTATCTATCTATCTATCTATCTATCTATCTATCTATCTATCTATCTATCTATCTATTCTCCAGGTTAAGTGAGCCAATAAAGGCAAATGCAAACATAACATAACTGCATTCATTAGTGAAGAAGAAAATACAGAGACTGGTCATGCCAACAGCAGTAATTTTCAAAGATATATGTCATGAAGAGTTTTGCACATTAGATACATAATAATAAGGAAAAGTAACTGAAACAGAACGAGGATATAATCAGCATATTTTGTTCAAATAAAGCATTGCACACAGTTTGTTGAAAATTGTAACATGTCTGTATGGTTTGATCTTGAGGATGAAACTTGACTGACCTATCTTCATATCTAAACATGATAAATCGTAGTGTAATCTACTCTGCATTATAGTATATTACTGACACAACATGGTCTTTTATAGTTACCCTTTTTAATGCTTTATTATGATGATCTGCAACAAAAAGTAATTATTTTGAAATAGATAAAAGCTTCTAATATGATATTCACGGTGGTTCAGAAACACATCCATTTTATTAGGGACACAGCGACATTTTAAGGGAAGTCAGGGACTGCTGGGAGGTATAAATATTCATTTGCAAAAGTTTTAAACCAAGAGAATTGTTCTGGAAAGAAAACCACTTTTGTAAGCTGACTTTGATTTGATTTGTCTTTACATTTCTGTGCCACAAGAATTAATTTTTTAAAAGTAATATGAGAAATTTTGAAGTAATGGAAGTTGCCTGTTTGGTATAGATGAATAATCATGGCAGGGCTAGCCACATAGTTATGTGAGCATTGGCTCCTGATTATTGTCACTGTTGATGTGATGCGCTGACCCAATGGTCAAAAATGGGAAAAAAGGGGTTGTGTATGAATGGATAGATAGAAAAATGTCTAATGCTTTATTGACGGTGTTGATGCGAACTACTTTGAACAATTGATAGACATATCACCTAGGGGACACAGTATCCTGAATCTTGTACTTAGCATCCCCCCCCATACAAGTATCATCTTCCTCTGTTAAATTTGACCATAAATTGGTGATTTTTGCATGTAATGGTGGAGGTACTCTTCGGACAAATATATTAATTTTAAGGACTTCTGAAAAATCAAACCTCTTGCATCTACTTAGTGACCTAAATAATTTCAACTGCATTCCTACCTAGGCTGACCCTGTAAGTAGAGCTAAGGCCTTTAATGTAAGATCTTGCAAACTCGCTCTCTCTCTTACAAGTTGCAGCTGACTCTTAAAGTGATCCAGTGGACAGCCACTATGAAGTTTCCAAGGCAAAGGGGTTGGAAGTAGTTGCCAAGTCTTTCTTTTGTATTATACATGCACATACTCGCACCTATGGGCGGTTTATACTCCCCAATACACCTATGGACAGTTTATACTCCCCAGTATACCTTAGGATAGTTTATACTCCCCAGTAAACCTATGAGCAACTTATATTCCCCAGAACACCTAATGCATGTCTTAGAATGTGAGAGGAAAGTGGAGCATCCAGAGTAATCCCACACAAACACAGTGAGGACATGCCATCTCCAAACAGAAAGCACCCTAGCCAATAATCAAACCAGAGAACCTCTTGCTGAGATGTGGTAACTCTACGCTACTCTCACCTAAATAGTTGCATACAGACAGTAGTCCGTATTTATACTAAACACTTGAAGAAATTTAAAAAGAAGCATTTATGGTAGAATCCTCATATGAATAAATTGTACAACAAAATAAAGCAAGTGCAAAGGTCTTACATGAGATTGTATACTCCTCACCTTAAGAGGGCACTCAGACATGCTAATAAACATAAGGCACCAGTCAGAAAACAGAGCTGATTATAAACTCAGAATGATCACTTTAGGTATATATCCTTCTTTAACTGTGCTAGAAAATTAGGAAGTCACCCATCAGTGTTCTGTATTGATCAACAATGATATCACAGATTCTGATCCCAAAGAAGTAGCGAATAACTTAGCGGACCAACTGAGTGTAAATTTTACCTCACCAACCTTCATAATCCCCCATGACTCCTCAATCCTTATCTCTGCCCCCTCCAGGATTAATTTGGAAGAAGTCCTAGTAGCCCTGTCTAAAACAAAGAACACATCTTCCATGGATGCTGATAGTATACCAGGAAATTAATAATTATTGGCAAGTATGGCTTATCCCTGTTAAATCTATTTAACATGGATCTTGCAATGGCATGCACTATTGAAGCCTGAAGAAAAGCAGTTATGGGGTCCATAATTAAGAGTGGTCTGACCCCCAACCCAAGCAATTATACATCTGTCAGTCTTGTTTGTAAAGCCATAGACCATATTATTTCTGACTTCATAAGTCCAGATATTGGTAATTTTCCAGCCCTCAATCTACATCAGTTTGGTTTTGTCAGGAGCAGGTTTGGCATGTTTAACCTTATAGACTGAAGCAGTTGATGAAGGTTGTATGGTGCATGTTGCAAACCTTGACCTGGTCAAGGCTTTCAGTATGATATAAGGGTGATGTGCAGAGCTGTAGTAACTACAGGGGGATTAAACTGATCAGTCACAGCATGAAGTTATGGGAAAGAGTAGTGGAAACTGGGTTAAGAAGGGAGGTGATGATTAGTGATCAGCAGTATGGTTTCATGCCAGGAAAGAGCACTACAGATGCGATGTTTGCTCTGAGAGTGTTGATGGAAAAGTACAGAGAAGGTCAGAAGGAGTTGCATTGTGCCTTTTTGGATTTAGAGAAAGCATATGACAGGGTGCCTAGAGAGGAGTTGTGGTATTGTATGAGGAAGTCGGGAGTGTCAGAGAAGTATGTAAGAGTGGTACAGGATATGTATGATGGTAGTGTGACAGCGGTGAGGTCTGCGGTGGGAGTGACGGATGCGTTTAAGGTGGACGTGGGATTACATCAAGGATCAGCTCTGAGCCCTTTCTTATTTGCAATGGTGATGGACAGGTTGACAGACGAGATCAGACAGGAGTCCCCGTGAACTATGATGTTTGCAGATGACATTGTGATCTGTAGTGAGAGTAGGGAACAGGTGGAGGAGACCCTGGAGAGGTGGAGATATGCTCTAGAGAGAAGAGGAATGAAGGTCAGCAGGACTAAGACAGAATATATGTGTGTGAATGAGAGGGAGGACAGAGGAATGGTGAGGATGCAGGGAATAGAGTTTGCGAAGGTGAATGAGTTTAAGTACTTGGGATCAGCAGTTCAAAGTAATGGTGAGTGTGGAAGAGAGGTGAAGAAGAGAGTACAGGCAGGGTGGAGTGGGTGGAGAAAAGTGTCAGGAATGATTTGTGACAGACGAGTAACAGTAAGAGTGAAAGGGAAGGTCTACAAGGGGGTAGTGAGACCAGCTATGTTATACGGGTTGGAGATAGTGGCATTGACAAAAAGGCAGGAGTCAGAGCTTGACGTGGCAGAGTTGAAGATGTTAAGATTTGCACTGGGTGTGACGAGGATGGATAGGATTAGGAATAACTATATTAAAGGGTCAGCCCAGGTTGGAAGGTTTGGAGACAAAGCCAGAGAGGCAAGATTATGTTGGTTTGGACATATGCTGAGGAGGGATGCAGAGTATATTGGGAAAAAGATGCTAAGGATGAAGCTGCCAGGTACCAGGAAAAGAGGAAGGCCTAAGATAAGGTTTATGGATGTGGTGAGAGAGGACATGCAGGTGGTTGGTGTGACAGAGCAAGATGCAGAGGACAGGAAGAAATGGAAACAGTTGATCTGCTGTGGCGACCCCTAACGGGAGCAGCTGAAAGAAGAAGAAGTGTGAGTATAATTGACAAACTGGTGAACCTAAATTAAAACCTGTGTGTAGAGAGGTGGATAGCAGATTGATTTTAAAACAGAACAGTTGTTGTTAGAGTTGTAGGTGTCACCTCTTTCAGGGCTTATGTCTGGGTCCTTCTATATTTGGCATTTTTTTTATCAGACTTACAGATCAGTATCCCAGATCTCAATTTAAAAAAACAAACAAACAAAAAAAAAACAATTGGAAGATGACTGCAACACTGAGGTTGTTATTTGAGCACCCACTGACATGAAGAAGGGTAGGCCATGCAGATAACTGGTATAAGGTCAGTGGCTTCAAACATAATGCAATAAATGCAGTATAGTCTATTTTCAAAAGACATAAAATATGTAACACCCTTTATGACTGCAACTGTTATTAAATATCTCAGCACACCTGTGGATGATTCACTGACCAAACCATCCCGGAAAACAATCCTACTCACAACTCTAACCTAAGATTCTCCCCCATACCCATTGCCACAATAAAAAAACTTTTATTTAAGCTTAAGCCCTGTACTCTAGCCCCTGACAATCTACCCCCACACTCCCTACAGCTAGTTGCAAGCTCTATACCTTATCCCATCTGCATACTCATTAACAGATCAATTAAAGAGTCCCTTTTCCCAGACATCTGGAAAAAATCATTCATTCTCCCCTTACACAAAGGCAGCACCAACACAGACATCACAAACTTTCGACCCATAGCTATTCTCTCACCCCTCTCTAAAATAGTGGAAAAATACACCCATGCCCAACTCCTTAACCACCTACTTGAAAATCAAATTCTGTCACCCACTCAGCATGGTTTCAGACCAGGGCACAACACCACTACAGCACTCCTATCCTTCCTTGATGCAGTTAACCGGGCACGGGATTCTGGTAAAATAATCGCTTCTCTTTTCCTTGACCTCTGCAAAGCTTTCGATACAATTTCCCACACTATCCTCCTCTCTAAACTATATACCCTCCACATTTCCCCACCTACAATACAATGGCTCAATAGCTATCTCTCCAATAGGCAGCAATCCACCAAATGGCAACAGTCTTACTCTCCCTTCTTCAATACTTCCACAGGGGTACCCCAAGGCTCCATACTTGGTCCTGTCTTATTTAGCATCTTTATTAACAACTTTCACACCACTCTTTCACAATGCTCAGTAATCCAGTATGCTGATGACTCTACAATAATATGCACTCCAAATTTCAGCTCTGAACTCCAGCAGCTCAACCAGAATGCCCTCACCTCTACTGAATCTCGGATGCTTAACTCATTACATCCGAGTGACACCTGGAGGTGCATCTGCAGTTAACTCCTGTTGATGCCTGTAGGTGTCAAATATTTCTTGTTCATATTTGTATCAATAATTCCAAAACCATGCTATGTACAAGGTTTTAAAATATTTGATTTTAAAGCTTACACAATAGCAAACTCAACTGCAGTAATATTTTACCTCTGTCTAGTGCAGGTAAATAGATATTAACTATTGTTTTTATGATATAAATTTATATAGATATCATTTTCACATTTTTCTAAATATATCAACAACCAAATAACACAGACAGAACTCCTAAGCCTCATATGAAAGTTCTCAGCTAGATTAATAAAATGCTGCTGACAGCATGTGTATAACTTGAGTGGTTGCTGACATATTGCAAGTTGTTTACTAAATATTGCAAATATATTAGTTATTTTGTTTATTGTGACTTATAAAATTTGGTTTAAGACCTAGAACCTAAAGAACACTACCACTATAAAAATAGTTTGTGCTAAAGAGTTTGCCACTAATACTACATTTATAATATTTATGATTCCAGAGATATGAACATTTTGTTTGAAATGTGAGGACATAATTTGATTCTGTGAAAAGGCTTAGGTTCCGCCCATTGGAAGTTACAGTGTAGACTTCCTGAGGTCCATTGCAGTGAATGAGTTAACAATCATCTTGCCCTAAATCCAAAAAAAAATGAACTAGTAATTTTTACCCCTAAGAAAACCACTCCCCTAGATAAAAAAAATCTTCAGTATACAAGCCCAAGACAATACCACTGTAGAAGTTGTCCCACACACTAAATTAATAGGCATTATTATAGATGAAAACCTAAACTTTGACCTACACATAAACAATAACATAAAAAAACACACCAAAAGCTTGGTATGCTGTACAGGCACCAACACTTTCTTAGCCTCTCTACTAGACAAACCTTTGCAACTACATTTTTATTACCGTCTCTCTTTTATGGTGCCCCTCTCCTCACTAATATCCAGAATTCTACAAAATCCAAACTTGATATGTGTTACAACAGAATAGCTACATTTGCCACCAAGGCCAAATTCTCATTCCACCACTGTAACTCACTGAAACAATTAGGCTGGTTGGAACTCCCCCACCATCTCTCATTCACCCAGCTAACTACAGCACACAAAATAATCTACAGACCCACATATTGTCCTGCTCTCTCAACTCTACTTGCCAAATACCAACTCAGGAAGCAATTAAGATCTGAAAATCATCTACTTCTAAAAGTAGAAAAGACCACCTTACCGGCTGGTCAACTGCTCTACTCCTTCACCGTTGCCAGACTATGGAACTCGCTTCCTCCTTCTATAAGAAACACGGGCAGCTTTACCACCTTCAAACAAACACTGAAAAATCATCTCAACTCTTCCTGGCTATGTACCTGGTCTAACCTCTTCCTTCTCCCTATATTATAACTAAATTCCTGTGCTTTGTACTACTAGTGACTGATGATACTTTCTCCATATTTATTATTATTTTTTCTTTCATCACTTGTTGATACTGGTACAGTAATGCTGATTAATTTATCTCCGTTTTTACCACTCTGAATTCATTTGGCAACCAAGTAAATTCCTGCTTTTATGTATATATTCTGTATATGTTACAATGACCACTATGTGTAACACTGTTTCTACTTCTGTACCAATTAATGTTTAATTTTTTTTCTGCATCTATGTTCTTGTCGGAGCTTTTCTCCCCGGGCCTCCACTGAAAATGGGCTCTTTTAGACCCCAGTGGACTTTCCCAGTAAACAAATGCAATAAATAAATAAATAAAATAAATAAATGTTCTTGTAGGTGCTGCAGACCTGGACAGTAAATGCAAAGATTGTGGGTGTCTGAGAGAGGTAACGTGTGCACACACTTTGCACTCTTTTTGAAACCAGAAGGCCTTACTCGGTCATTTTACAAACAACAAGAATAAAGAGGATAGACAGAATAATTTTTAGTAGGAGAGATAGAAAAGGAAAAACGATATTACCAACAATGGTAATTAAAAATACACTAAAGTGTAACGGAAGAAAGGATAAATACCAACGATGGTGTATACAGTAATACTATTAGTGTATGGATAATGGATTAATAGAAACTAGAAGATTAAAGTGGAAAAAGCAGAAAATGAAGTTTTGGAAAGATAAGTTTTAACTTGGTTGAAAAATAGCGATGAAGCTCAAGAGGTTTGGCTGACCACGTCCTTTCACAAAGAGCAGCAAATGAGATCTGAGGTATGTTAGGGGTTGGTATATTATGGGTAAGGGAGAAGCTTGAGAGCTTTTTGGTTACCATGAGCTTTAGTAATGGTTGAGTCGGATTGTTCTGTCTGCCAAAAGTTTAACCCCCGAGCATTAGTGAACAGAAGGAACAAGCTCATACTGAAAGGTTTGTTGCCTTCATCGTTTGGAGAAGCTAGTTCAGGGGCTCAATCCTCCAAGCTTAAGTCAAAGCTTCTACTTCTTCATCTCCATCTTCTGAGTTGTCCAGGAAGAGGAATAAGTTGGATTCGATCTCCTGTTCCCCCTCGGATCCTTAGAAAAAGAGGTTTACGCATCTGATGTCCTCAGAGCCAACCAAAAAATATTTGGAGCCGAATGTGTTGGATCCTGTTGTGTTGCCTAGGAGTCCATAACTCTCAACTGTACAGATTTTTGCAGAATGTCCAGGTTTTTGCCTCATATTTTTGGCCCATAACTCATAAAATTGTGTTTTTTTCTGGCAAATTATTGCCAAATCATTGAGGATTGAGGTCAGAAAATTAATGACAGACATTTGAAATTCAGACTTCATACCCTTCAGAAAATTCATGTTAATGTAAAACCAGTTATTCTACCAACTTTATAAGTTTGTAAGGGTAATATTTAAAAATTGTTCCTATTTTTGGGCCTTTCTCCCCCCATTATTTATGGCTTTGTCTAGACTTCTTGCCCTATGGGGTTGAGAGCTATGACTTGGACCTGTTATTCTCCATCTGTTGATCAGTTCTTTCCAGGGTCCCATCTCCTCTTATGGAGAGGCATCATGCTAAGTCCCTTCCCTGGCCCCATCTCACTCATCCAGGAGTTTGACTGAAGAAGATGTGGATTGGATGATGAGGAAGTTTCTCTTGGCACAGATGTAGAAGGGAGTGTTACCAGCGCCTACCATTTCGGGTCAGAAGGGTCATCCATTGACCACACCACCACATCAGACTCCTTTTCTAATTCCTTTGGTTGCTTTGGAGTCCTTGAATTCAAGTCTCCTGGGTCCATCAGGCTTGCATCCAAGGATAGCCAAAGCTAACTCTGATTGCCCTGACCCCTACATCTTGGGATCCGGAGGACTCTCTGAGTCAGAGCTTCCTTGTTGGGTCAGAAGCACTGGGGTTGACTCCGAAGGTTTCCAAGCCATCTCTGCACCTTGATGCTTTGTCACTGGATAGCTTGGCACCAACTTCCTACTCGGGAAGATTGCTTTTGGAGGTGGGAGAAGACAGTGATCCAGAAGTCTGCCTTCTTGGTACTGAGGTCTTCTCTTTCCCCAGAATGTAAGGCCTTTGAGGTTGTGAAGAGGGTGTTTTCTGCTTTGACAGGATTGATAGACCTAACCCCCTTGGGTCTTCAGTTCAGCACCCAGATGTTGCTGCACTTGGAGCCTCATCATTCAGCTCCACTGGGACAGCCAGCTCAATTCCTCCAGTCTACCCAGCAGAGTTTCACAGTCTCTTCTGATGCTTCCCTGGAACATCCCAGTGAGGAAGTCCCTAAGAAGAGAAAGCACAAGAGGAGGCACTTGGGCTCTCCACAAGAGTAGGCCACTTAGCATATGGACTTTGATGAGGATGAAGGGTCCCCATGATCACCTCCAGAAGATGTCTCATTTGGAGACATTCTTGAGATCCTGAAACAGAGAGGTGGTTGGACCCTCAGTAACCATTCACCTGAGGAGTCAGTATTTCTGGAGGCCGTTGGAGCTGGCCCATCTACTTCCTGGGTTACTCTGCCCGCCGATGAGCTCATTGATTTGGTCTCTTGGTGGGCATGGAAGGAGCCTAATGCAGTTGAGCCATTACTCCAAAGAACAGATAAGATTCTGTCTCCACCTGATGGGAAAGAATTTTGGGCTAAAGGGCTACCCATGGATGCCATGGAAGCTACCAAGAAGGAACTTACCAAACAGAGTTCCTCTATTCATCCCCCTAGCAGGGAGCCTAGGGTGATGGACAGATTTGGGAGGCATGTCTACACTTCAGTGACCTTTGCCCTTAGGTCACTGAACTATTTGGCACATTTTACTAGGTTGCAAAGGTATTTGATCAAATAACTTTCAACTTCCCTTTCAAGGACAGTTTCTACTTTGGCCTGTTTATCTGTGGCTTCTCAGATGGCTACACTCCAGTCTTTCTTGAATTCATCCATGAGGCTTATTTTGCATGCAGCTGAAGGCACCTCAAGGGCAGTGGGTTCAGGCACATCCATTAGGTGGCATGCCCGGATCCATTTATGTGATTTTGTGGAGCCCTTCAAGTCCTTGTTCATCAATGCTCCTTTTGACAGCACTTTTTTGTTTGGCCGCAAAGTGAAGGCCACATTATCCAGGTGTGAGAAGGATGGAAAGACCCTCTCTGCAGTGGGCATATGTTTTTCAACCCTTTCAATGATCCTTTTCTAGGGTCAGAAGATGTTGTTCAGGAAGTGCCGGGGTCCATTCTAGGACACATGTGGAGAAAGCTCCCCTGGGGACAGACTGGGGAACTCTAATGGATAACAACATCCCTGCAGCAGAGGAGGCCCATAAAACTAAGAGTCTGACAGACCCTACCAACTGTCCTGAAAGCAGGCACAATTTTCCCCCTCTGGAGACAATTGGGGGTCGACTATCCCTTCAGCTAGGCATAACAAAAGAATACTTGGCTGCAGAGGATTATTTCCAGAGGTTACGTAATACCCTTTTCCCTTCTGCCTCCATCTTTAGAAAAAATTCTCAGTGTTCCATCCAGTCAGAGGAAAAAAGCAGCAATACAAATACAAAAGCTGCTAAAAAAAACAGTTATCCAAAAGGTCCTGCCAGACTAGATAGAATCCTGAACTTACTCAAGCTACTTTTTAGTGTCAAAGAAAACAGGGGACAGGAGACTAATTTTAGATCTCAGCAATTTAAGCAAGTCAGTTTGACACACAGAGTTTTGAATGGTCACAATTTAGTCCATTCTCCCTTTTCTGGGCAAGGACGATTGGATGTGCTCAACAGACTTTCAGGATGCATACTATCAAGTAAAGATGAACAGACAATCCAGAAGGTATCCATGCTTCTGGCTGGGTGCCAGTCACTACCAGTTCAGAGCTCTGCCTTTTGGCCTCACCACAGCCCTCAGGGTGTTTACCGAATGTATCTCAGTAGTTGTAGCTCACTTGAGACTGCAGGGATTCCGGGTATTTCCATATGTATACAACTGGCTCATTACCTCCCCGAACAGGCATCTATTAATAAGGGCAAGGATTCAGGTTCTCCAGATTTGCTCTCATCTGGGGATAACCATAAATGATGACAAGTCTCGCTTACAACCAACTCAAAATTTGGAATTAATAGGAGCAATTTTCAAAACCAAGTCAGTGATCGCCTCTCTTCCTCTCTCAAGAGTATAGACTATCAGATTACAGTTCAGAAAAATAATTTCCAGTACCAAGATTTTAGCCCACTTGGTCCTTCAGGCTCTAGGATCAATGTCAGTGGCAATAACTTTAGTACCTCTAGCCAGATTTTATATGAGAATTCTTCAATGGATGTTAGCAACACAGTGATAGATTATTTACCAACGCATGTCAGCACAAATAAGAATCACTCAGGCATGCAAGAGAACTCTCAGGTAGTAGATTCAGTCAGGTCAGGTTCTGTAAAGCTGTTCTTTCATTCTCCCTCAGCCCAAGGCCATAGTGACCATGGGTGCTTCCCATTTAGGGTGAGGGTGGGGGTGGGGCACTTTCTGGGGAAAACAGTCCAAGGCACTTGCCCCCCCCCCCCCCCCTGAGGAAGCCAAATTGCATATAAATATCTTAGAGATGATAGCAGTGTTCTTAGCATTGCAGGCCCTCCAGAATGCTCTCCCTACTGGGGTAATTGCTATTCAAACTGAGAATAAGTTATTAGTTTCATACATCAACAAACAAGGAGGGACCAGATCATACCCCTTGTGTTAAGAGGCACTCAGACTGTGGCAGTGGGTGATCTCATCCAACCTCTTTCTTATAGCAATGCACATACCGGAAAAGTTCAACGTGATAGCAGACAAATTGAGCAGGTCCATTCTTCTACCTCACGAGTGGCCTGTCAATAAAAAAGTGACAGAAATGATCTTTTGTCAGTGGGACCAACCTTGATGTGATCTTTTTGCTTTGCCCTAAACAACAAATGCAGCATCTACTTTGCCCTGATCCCTCCACAGGGGAAATCACTGATGGATGCTGTACTTCATGATTGGCCTCCCGGTCTACTTTATGCCTACCCACTGATTCCATTAATTATGAAATTTCTGCAGAAAGCTGCATGGTTGAAGAGCAAAGTCATCCTCATTGTACCTTAATGTCCTTGACAGGTTTGGTTTTCGTGCCTATGGCTACTTGGATTCTGGATCCGATTCCATTCATTCTGTCTCACCCGACAGGCATGATTCACCCAGACATCTCAAACCTCAAGCTTACAGCCTGGTTTCTCCAATTCAGTTAATAGCCAGACAACCTTTGCTGTCTTCCCCTGTCCGCCATATCCTTTTATCTTCTCATAAACGCTCAGCATGAAAACTCTATTCAAGTAAATAGAAAAGATTTGTTTACTGGGCACACCAAATCATATCAATCCTTTCTCAGCTCAGATACATAACATACTTGAATTTTTAGCTTTAATCTTTAAAGAAGGGACGAGCTTCTCTACCATTAAAGTTCAATTAGCAATAAGCAAGACATATTTTCTGAGGATGTGCAAAAACCTTTTTAGTTTGTGCCAAGACACAAATCAAGACCCTATTTAGGTTAGTAATTCTTTGCTTCTGCAATATTTATGTGAGTTATTATCCACTGACCTTTCTTACTCCTCTGTCAATGTTCATTTGTCACTTCAGCATTTCTGCTCATGGATCCTCCCCTTTCAATGCATTCCCAGGTAAAACGTTTTTGAAAGAGGTGTTATATACCAAGCCTCCTAGAAGTCAGCTGGCTTCTCTTTGGGATCTTAACTTTGTTTTAGAAAAAAAAAATTATATTTGAACCAGCTGGCTGATTTGAGGTTATTAACATGGAAAACAGTTTTGCTGATTGTTCTGACTTCTGTAGCAAGAGAATCTAAATTGCAAGCTCTTATGGTATGTCAACTTTCTCTTATTTTCTACAAAAATAGGGTTTCTTTAAGAACCAGTCATTGCTTTATGCCCAAAATGGTATCCAAATTTACTTTGAGCCAAGTTATCAATCTCCTTGTCTTCTTTCTAGAGCCTAAAAATGAGTGAGAAAGGATCTGCTGTACTCTGGATGTCCACAGACAACTCAGATATTGTCTTGACAGAACTAAGATGTTCAAAAACTCTGATCAGTTATTCATTTCTTTGAAGATAAGAAGAAACAACAACCTGTGTCAGAGCAGACTGTCTCTAAACAGTTGTGTCATGCTACTACCTTTGTTATACCTACCCACAATAAGGCAATTACAGGCATGGTCAAGGCTTACTGTACCAGTCTTGGCTTCATCAGTGGCTTTTTGGAAAGGCTTGGATTCTAGAAATATTCTAGAAGCAGCAGCTTTGTCCTCCGCATATACCTTTATAAAGCACTACAAATTAGATTCTTTCTTTAGTTGTAGAATAGGCTTTGCTAGGACCATTCTCCAGAGGCTCCTGGAGCCTTATACTTCCTCCTCCTCCTAGTCAGTGTAAGCTATGTTCATCTAGTCTGCATCACTTTAGTACCAAAGACTCCTGCATATCTTTTACCAAAACCATAACGTGTTTAGTGAAAATAAATTTCTGTGGGATCAAGTGATGAACATAGTACAGTTGTTTAAGGAAACTTACTATAACAGTGGATGTTCAAATGATCACTGCTACAGTAGCCTCTTCCTCCATCCCCCTCCTCTTATATTGCCTGGTTGAAGGTTTTTTTTCCCTAGTATTGACTTCCTTCAGGGATCTAGTCTCCTTCACTCAGTTATCTTGAAAGGTCTGAAGGGCTTTGGGCCCAAATCACTCTTTTTTACAGTTATGCTTGAGTTGGCAACAGTTTAGGTGCAAGGAAGGTGCCCTGAAGTTTGCAAGCTGTCTGGCCAGCTGTTATATCTTTAGCGGTATACCAATCACATAGCTACGGCATTTGCTGCAGTGATCATTCAAACATCTACTGTTATGGTAAGTTTACTCACACAACTGCACTTTCTTAGTGTTAATTACTAAGGTTTTCACTCAAAATTGGGAAGTGTTTTAGCCAATCTGATTTGATCGTATTTCACTAGAAATGGTGTAAAAGGGCACTATTGGTGAATGTTTTATGAAGAAAATGAGAATGTGTGAAACAAAGCATTTCTGGAAGCTATGGTCTCTCTTCTTGAAAATCTTGTGTCTTTCGACTTTTCCCGGATAGGGGTCGCCACAGCGGAACTCCAGTCTGCTAATGATTGGCAGTAGATTTTTTTTACATGCTGAGTTGCCAGCCCTGATGCACAACCTTCAACGAAGGTACGCCCATTCATGCATGTCTCCACACAGAAGACGGTTTAGATGAGAATCTAACAGGACAATGTCTTACTGTGAGCACCACCACCGCAGTTCTCTCTTCATGAAAATAAGCAGTTAAATTACTAAGAATTAGTTTAGAAAATAAACCATGTTCAAGGCAAAAATTAAGTCTGTTGTTTTTATTCCTGGAAAAAAAAATAACTGGATATTTTTTCTTTCTTTCTTAGGGTATGACCCTGCAGATTGGGCCTTTTGGGACACACCAGTTTTATGCTCAAGTGTTAGATATCTAAAGCTACAGACTAATAATGACCTATAGCCTGCAGACCTGGCTTTAAAACTTTTAATCCTTCCTTTCATATGTTGTGACTTGTAAGTAGACCAAAGCTTTCAAGTCATAGAAAATATACATGTCTTTTAGTGGGTCTTATGCAATTAAAAAAATAATAATAATTTGTACTCCAGTGTTGGTGCACAGTAGGGGGAAACAAACAGGGAAAAGTAAAGAGGATTGTTGTTTTTATGTTAGATTGCTAAACTTGAGGGATATTAGTTTTATGAATATCTTTGATGGAGCTGATATTACCCAAACACCATGTCTCTTATTATTTTCATTTTATTATTTTTTTAATTGGCATTTTGATTAATTTAATTTTAGCAAATGGAAACTGCTGCAATGTAACAACAAAGTCTCACACTTCTGGAAAAACAAGAGAATACTGTTTATTTTGGAAGTGGAGTGCTCCTGTTTTTCTGAGGCTGTGCAAATTTACAGTTAAAATAATTTACAGGAGATGAGGTGGACGCCTTCCCACAAAAATTTATTTTCACTAAGCTTTTTATAGTTTTGGTAACTAATATATATGCAGGAACATTCGGTATTAAAGTGATGCTTTGTTTGTAAGTGTTGCAACATTGTGTTTCCGTGGTTAGTTTTACTGTAAAAAATGTAAAATATGTTTTAGTGAGTACCCATAGAAAATTTTGATTATGAATTTCTTCTTTGATTCCAGTTTTGCATTATTCATTTTGATGGTGTTTTGTTCTAGTTCTCTTCTTTATGCAAACCATACCTACATTGTAGATGGACTCGCAGTTATACCAGGCTGAGAGAGATGACAATGAGAAATTACATATCCCTTTATGTAGAATGTACAAATGTGGTTATGAAAGTTTGAAACAAAATATCATTTAATGTTGTTTTTAGGGAAGGCAGTTTCTTTACTGCTCATTCTGTCACTGGCATAAAAGCATCTGGCCAGAACCTGCATATGTGTAGACAGTGACGAGATTAGGTACTTCCTAGTGTCAGTAGCATATGTTCATTTGGACTGCGTGTAATGGAATATAGGATGAAATTGGAAAATGTAATAAAATAGTTCAGTGAAAACACAGGAATGGTTTAACACAGAGGACATATTTTCACTTTCTTGTAAATATGGCAATTGTACACTGTCCCAGTTTGGAAATGTTGCTACTACAGACAAAGACCTCTAGTGTCCATGCATGTGATATTTCACTGATAAATGAGAACAGAACACAAATAACGAGGAATTATTTTAATGCGTGGGTGGTAGATTTGGTAAATATCTGTGAATTACCTTTAAAAGGAACACATATGATCACATCCACATAAGTTCAAGTTTATTTAGATGCTTCAAATAAAACACCTTCACAACTGTTTTTAACAAAAAAAGAAGAAAAGTCAATAAAAATGACTAAAGGACTTAGAACGGTGGCACACAGCAAAGGTTATTTCAAAGAGGTATGTTTTTAATGCTTGCCTAAATCTGGCCAAAGAAGAGCACTCTCAAAGACACCAAGGTAGTGTGTTCAGCATGTAAACGACTTGATACTAAAAAGCATAAAACTGAAGTTTCAAAGCTAACCTGCAGAACTGCAAGCAGCTTCTTGGAGGATGAAAAGAACTTCCATATGGGGCAGTAGGACACAATGAGCTCCTTCAGATAGCATGGTCCCATATTATGCATGGACAAATAAACTTGTCATTTTAATCTTGAAATTTACTCTGTGCAGACAGGAAGAAAGTGAAAACTGTGCAGAGCAGTAGTGATATATTGGTAAAAATGACATAACGGTAAGCAGCCTAGGTGCAGATTTCTGCTCCATTTGTAAGCAGTGAATTTCAGTGTTAGTTAATTCCAGGTATAAGACATTGCAGTAATTGTCTGGAAGAGGCAAGGAATCAACAACAATTGAGAGAGATGTCTGAGGAGTTAGGTGTTTAATCCTGGCAATGTTCTCAAATAGAAATGGGATTACTTCACTACAGCTGACACCTAGTCTTGAAATGTAAACTGTGAGTCAAAAATACTACCACGATTCAACACCTTACTAAAAAATTCAGGCTTATCATTGCCACACATAATGCAGTTTGACAAAGGTATGCCAGAAGAATCTCTCAGACTGCTTAAACAGCGAAGGGCTTAGTCACTGTGCTATTCAGTTATGATGCTTGTAGCTTGCCAAGAATGGATACCTTTAGTGTCATTAATAAAAGCCATCTCTTCTCAGGGAAAGGAGGAGTAGATCTGAGTATCATCAGTATAACTATGGTACTCTAAACCCTTTCCCATAACAGATCTCTTAAGGGAAGCATGTACACTGTGAACAATAATGGATGCAGAATAGAACCCGATGGTATTCTGCAATCAAGTGTTATAAAGATGAGCAACATAACTCCTGAACAGACTCTATGTGTACTAATAGACAAGTAAAAAAGAAACTAGTCTAGAACTGTAACAGAGATACCACAGTAAAAATGCAAAAGTTTTATTAAGATGTCATAGACCACTGTGTTAAATGTCACAGAGAGATTTAGGTGGACCAATACCGTGTTGTGCCACTGACCTGTTGCCATTAGGTGATCATGAATCACTCTTGTAAGAACACTTTCTCAAATGGAAAGGATCCATAAGACCAGTAACCTTTAGATAAGTCTCTAGTTGTTTATACTCAACTTTGTCATGGGTTCATACATTCATAGGTACATACTAGGTTATTGATCCATGAAGATCTTTTAAAGCCTAGGGACACATCCTCAAAAGTTTGTAACCCTTTTATTGTAAGTGTGTATAACTCAGAGACCCAAATAACTCAAAGCACAAACATTTATGTTACCTCTTTCCATAAGAGACAAAGCTGTTAAACCAGGTATGAATTTATGGTTTCCCATCCACTTATCCAGATTACGCTTAAATGGAGTAAGAGAAATACTTTGCTTTGTGTGGAGAGGAAGATAATTCCAGAAAAGTGATATTCTCTGTGATACATATATATCCTTCCAACACATTCTGTTTATGTTGCAGAAGAGATTAAGATCTGTTGAATGTGTGTTCATGCCACTGTTGGACTTGTGCTGTAGGTCTGAAAGGATGGAGTTGGTTGAGGCTCTGTAAGAGAGGCAGAACTTGCCCCTTAGTAGCCTGTAAGATACCAAGAAGAGGGACAGGGCTTTGAGGTGGTCAGTGCAGCTTTTATAATTTGATTTTCTTAGTGAGAAAGCATTGAGGACATTCAGGTTGTGTGTAGTGTTTAGACAGGTAAATATAAAATGGGACATTATACTTAATGATCAGCCACATGAGTGCCACATAGAACTGAATGATCACATATTTTAACCTGGATGCCAAACCTTTACTAATAAGCTGTGCAATGAAGAAATACTTTCTTATAATAGTGATTACATGGTGATCAAAGGACAGTTCATTGTTTGCTAGGTGCCCAGGTCAGTAAATACTGGATCAGTTTTCAGGGATGTGTTTTCGATGTGATAGTTACAGGGGATGTCATCCTTGCCATGGTTTTGACACCAGCTATTTATTTGGGAAAGGCCCTCTTAGAGGGTCTTGGAATATTCTGGATAGTTTATGATGGCACATAGTTTGCTGTCATCTGCAGACTTGGTCAGCTATAAACCCTTAAGATTATCTCTGATCTCTGAGAAGTAAATTCCAAAGAGTTGCTCAAGGACTGAACCTGGGTTACACCGCTGCCATGAGAGGTCTTTTGGAGGAGATAGAACTGCTCACTCTAAATTATTCGGTTCTATTAGTGAACCAGTTTGCTATCTGATAAGGTACATAGAAATATGAGTTTATCAACTGTAGCTGAATGATGGATGGTGTTAAACATCCTTACAGCTCTAGATAAGCAGCGTGTACTGACTGTATCTCATTCATTGCATTAGTAACCTTTTCAAAGAAGTCAACCAGTTTTTTTAGGCAGGATCTACTCTTGACAAAACTGAACTGATTAGGGTCAAGAGTTTGTAGGTTGCCTATTTCCTTATTTATTAATTCCATAGTGATCCCTTCCATAGCCTTAAAGATGATGCAGGTCAGACTTATGACATTATAATTACATGAGTATTCATGTAATTAATTCAAAAGTATTCCTTCTTCCTTTTGCTCCTTTCACACTGTTACAGGATACTGAGTGCTCGCTTCTATAACTAAGATAAAATTCTCTCTCTCTGAAACACCATCTTTTCTGCTAGCAAAAAACAAAAACAAAAGAAGCTTGACTACTGCTCACACATCCTGAGTTCTTAGCTCAGTCACACAGGTATATTGGTTGGGTCTGTTATCATTATTATTATTATTTTTTAAAAAGATTTTCAAAAGGACTTGATTTTTTATGTCACACGTTTTTTAGTATCTCAAAGAAAAGTTTAATGTGTGTTGCTTTAAATGATCATTGCGATTTAATTATTTTAATCAATTAATCAATTATTTACGTCATGGAGTGGTGTTTTAAACCAGTTCAGTGTATTGTGTTTAACATCTGAAGAAGTTTGGCCACTTTCCAAATGAAAAGCGCTTTATGTGAACTTGTTCTTGTGGAGTAATAGGAGCAGTCTTTCATTAAATTTTTACTTCCTACCGGGCTGTGTGCAGTGTTGATTCCTGGCAACAGTTTTTTGTTTATCAGTTTGTCGCATTACTTTTTGTTTCTACACAGGTACATTTCAGCAGGGAACTCGGAGTGTTCAATTGTGATGATGTTTAGGGCTACTGTATTGTTCACTTAAGGCTTATAGTGGATTGCTCTTCTACTAGTTATTCCTGTTGTGTTATTATTGTATTGTGAGTGCAGTGTCCTACTACAGAACCCAGGCTTCCAACCATAAACAGTATTTATTATATTACTGGCTGGCCTTTTTCTCTTACAGGTAATTGTTTATACTCTTGATGTTGATCTCACAGCTCAGTTTAGTTTGTTCCACTTCTCTGCAAATTTTCCTGCACTCAGTCTGTTTGCTGTGAAACTAATTATCTGAAGAAAATCCATCTTTAGATTCATAGTGCTTTGTAGTACTTTACTCCTAAAGAGCTCTGCTGTAACTGCAGTCTGGGGTAGCATATCCCTTGTGCTTCCAAAGCATGTGTTAGACTACGGTACCTATTACATAAAATTGTTCCACCAACAGGTGCAACTAACTGTTGGTAGGACACCTATTCAAGTCATTGCCAGCTACAGTACCCCCTACATGAATCAGGACACCCACTCAGCCTGTTTGGATTTACTTAGGTGTATCAGGATACATCCGAAAACCATGGTTTTGGGTGACTTTATCTACCCATCCATTGGCTGGGTAAATTACTCGTGCTCAAACTGACTTGTCCAAAGGTTCCTCGGCTTTAAGTCCAATACCCTGGACCAGTTGGCTGACACCCCACAACAGGTGCCAACATCCTGGATCTGGTGCTTACCTGGTGAGATCTGACCACAAATCAATCTTGTTCAAAGTAACTGTCACATATGAGCCCCCCCCCCCTCCCCAGCAGCAACTAAACTAAAAAAACTTCTCCAAAGCTGATTATAACCTCTTAAGGGATGGTATAAGTAGCTTCACTGCACCTCCCCCCTCAGCTGGAACTGCCAACTATGCCACTTGCTACACCAATGCTTTATACAAACACCTGTATAACTGCATTAATTCGGCCGTACCTGAAAGGACAAAAACAAGCTCCTCAAGGAAGTGCAAACCTGCCTGGTGGACAACTGCCATTAACAGGCTTTATAATAATAAGAAAAAAATGCTGTCTAAGAGTAAGAGGGAGCAAGCCCTAAACTGGAAACAGTCCCTCCTCAGCTTAAACAAGCAAATAAGACTTCTTCTGAAGTCCTCCAAAGAAAACTATGAATCCAAATTAGCTTCCTCAGCTAATGACAACCATAAGACATTCCTTAGTTACATCTGTAACCTAAAAGGAAAGGCCCAGATTTGTGCCGAACCAATAATTAATGATACTGCATATACTGAGCTGTGGACATAGCTAACCTGTTGGCCTACCATAAATGCCCCAGATGTCAGAAGAAAGGTCAAAACCAACAAAAAAAACACCAACCACACCTTTTTGCAATAATATATACAATATATACAAATATCCACAATATACACAAACCACAAACCACACAACCAAACAAAACTACAGAGGGAGGAGAAGAGAGGTGGACTGCAGCAATGTGATCTTTGAACATCTACATTTATGGTAGGTACAAAACTGTACTATGTTCTTCATCTCACATTGCTGCAGAATCCCAAAGCAGAGGTAAGGGAGATGGCAAAACTATAAAGCATTAGAGCTGCCAAAATGCCCTGTAAAATTGCAGTGGCAAAACCAGCCCTAAATTTAGGGTAGAGTGGAAGGTGGTAAGGCATAGAGAAAGTATGCACTGAACTCCAAGTAGCTGCCTCCAAAATATCTTTAGTTGCCACCCCTTAAAAGCTGAAGTGGCAGTAGCCCTAGTGGTGGAATGAGGCTAAATCCAGCTGGAATCACTTACCATGATGGGAATAAGAGAGCAATACAAAAACCCAATCCACTTAGAAATAGTTTGTTTTGACACAGGCTTGCCCTGAGAACCCAAAGCAAATGAAACAAATAACTGCTGAGACTGCCTGAACCCTTTAGTTCTGCTCAAATAAACTGCCTGTGTATATCCAGTGTGCAAAAAAATTTTTCCCTTTATTTTGGGGTTTGCATAAATGAATAGTTTGGTTTAAAGCCACACTAGAAACCACTTTAGGCATAAAGGAAGGAAAGATACCCTATCCTTATGGAAAATTAAGAAAGGCTCAACCGCCATAAGGGCCTGTAATTCAGAAACCCTCAGAGGTAATGGCCAACAAAAAGCAGTCTTCCATGATAAATATTTCAACTCGGCAGTAGCTGCAGGCTCAAAAGGTTGTAGAAGTTTTCTCCTCCAAAATTGAGATCCTAAGCAGGAGGAGGAGCTCCACGGGGGGTTATATTCTATTCTTTGCCCCTCTTGCTTTAACAAAGGATGAGAAAAAACAAAGGTGGGTCACAGTCACAGTGAGGTGGAAATGCAGCATGAACCTTACCTTAGAGAAGGAGACACAAACCTTTGTCCAGTAACTCTAGTAAGATATTGAAGAGCCACACTTAAATTGGGCTTGTTCCCCTTCTGGCCCAAAAATTCAAAACTTGCTGTGGCTGCTGAGACCCTCGGGTTTAAAACAAAATATACCAGGCTGTTATTAGATGTAGAGTGAGTTTTGACATTGAGTAAATGACTGTTCTCCTGAGATAGCAGGCCATGGAGTAATAGGCAGACTTTTCACCAGACTTAACGAGGTGCTGTCGTTTAGCTCGCTGAGCTATTAAAATCATCTTTGGCTCTTGGCTTGTCCTGTCTGACCTTCAGGAGTAATTGGAGAGAGAGAGAGAGAAAGGGGACAACATGATGATTGGTTGGAATTTGACTGCATGAGCATTCAAGCTGTAGTTGTGGGATGAACCTTTGAAGCAACTTTGGCAGCTGGTAGTTTAGTGACTTTCCATTTAGAGCTCCCCCAAGCTTTGTCTGAGGCATCTGTCCAGTCTTAGCAGTGCTGTGTCCAAACCATTTTGAGATACCATGTCCAAACATTTTTGAGATACCACATTGGCCTACAGCACCAAGATAGTCAAAGCACCAGAATACAAGGACTAATGCTGCCCAAGGACTGTCCCTTGCAGTCAGCCTGGATGCCTGAACAGAAAGACAGAGTAAGCAGAGAAAGATGTTTTTGTTTGTCCGGTCAAAAAGGCCGGGATTGTATTCTCCAGAACACCACAAAGCACATGTCCTGAGAGGGTACTAGACTGGACTTTTATTTCACTCACAGAATACCCCAGGCATCTTAGCACTGCTATCACATACTGTAAATGATGAAAAATAAGGATTTAGCCTGAAGAAGCACTACTGAGAAGAAAGCTGGAGCCAGAACTTTCGTTTATAGATAGCTCTTACATGATATAATAAGGGCAATGCAGAGAACTGATAATGAGAAGTCAACGCCCAGCAACCATGCAACTGAGCCTGGAGCCTGATCATCATGTGAAGGATACAAGCTCCCCTGAGACATCACCATCCAGTGAGTGATCTTGCCCAGCAGAGGCAAAAGCTGCTGTAATGTCAACATTTTGAACTTGGGAAAATTTTGTTTGTCTAGTCTCTTGCTGAGGAGGAACGCCTGCCATGCCTTTGAAAGGAGGCAAGGAGCGGAAATACTTGTAACCTTAACCTTGATATCCCATCCCATCTGTCTTGAGTAATCAAAGCCACCTCCTTGAAGAGTGCCAAACCTTCCTTGTCTTTGTGACCTCTGGGGAGGGAGCTGGGAGAACGTCTGGCATGTAAGGAGGGAGGCAGAAATAATAAAACTGTAACCTTGGTGCCTTGAATCCCAATACCATCTGTCTTGGTAATAAAACTGATTCTCTTGAAGAGTGCCAGCCTTCCTCCCAAAGGTGCTGCCAGGCACTGAACTTGCAAAAAACTTTTAACAGCCTGCTAGCCTTGTGCCATGTCCTCCTCACATTTCTTCAAGACTGAAATCACAGACAACACAAACAAAACTAACAGACTGTCAAAAAGCCTGGCTTAATAGCTGTCAGCGCCCAAGACAATTCTTGATCCTTCAGCCAACCAGCGAAGAACTGAACCAGTGGCAGCCACCCTGAAGCGACCCCTGTACAGCATCAAATCAAACCACACCCAGAATGCTTACCCACCTGTTGTTCCCGCCTGCATTCAAATCTTGTAATTCTTACAATGGACTTGCACTCAGTCTAGAGCAGGACTTCAAGACTTCATTGGATAGTTTTTGATATTTTCACATGTCAAACTGGCAATTGAAAATCCCTCATAGCTTTAAGATTGGAAGTTTATTCCCCTTTCCCCATCCATCTATCTCTGAACCTCTTTGTCTGGAGGATATTTTTTTTACAACAGGTTAACAGACCGTTGGGTCCCTGACTAGTTTGGGTCGGGCCCCCTAGACTCTTATAAAGATATTTATGAGCCTCAGCACCCTGTAATACCTATCCGTTTAACAGGAGCAAAATTCTAAGCCTAAAGTAGAAACAAACTAAGCGGCACCTTTCCTCAGAGAAGTCCTGACCTTCCAGCTCTGGATGTTCCCTCATCCTGAGAAAAATCCACGAAGAAAAATCTCATGGAGGAGAAGGAGGAAGAAGAATCAGAATAATCAGAATCAGAATAAGAAGAGCCTCTAATACCAAGTCTTCAGCCTCCTAACTCTGGAACCATCCGAAGCCGTCTCAAAACTCCCCAACTCTGGTTCCACCCTGGAAGCTTGTGTCTCAACCTTGAGGCCCTCTAATCAATGGGGTAAATCTTCAAAAGGGCTGCATGTGCTTAGAGGTGCTTCCAGAAGAACCCCTGGCAAAGCCTCTGGGACTTCCAAGGAAAAACTGGCCCACAAGCAACAACCTTTGGAGCAGAGAGGGTGAAGGGAGAACCGAAACCCCTTCAGCTGGAGGACCTGCCTCCTGGCCCCTGAGGCCCTACCTGAGAGAGGCCACATCCTGCAATATCAAGCCTCGAAGCTCCCCTGGGACTCAGAAGGCTCGGTAAACACCAGTTCTCCAGGCCTTAGCCTCACCTTCAAATCCTGGGTTTAGCTGCTTTCTTCTGCCTGGGTTTAGCTGCTTTGTCTTCCTTCTTCTTTATTTAGCGTCGAACATCCGGCGAGCGCAGAGGCCGGAGCCTACATATCCGAAGACAACCTGGCATTAGTGCACAATTGAACTCCGCTTATTGAACCTACTTTTCTTTTAACCAACCCGCGAACAGCCTCAAACAAGGAACAAAATACAACGCCACAGATAATCCCCCCAAACATCTATACAAGAAATAGAAATACTGATTAATCATTTTCTTCCACGTAAAAAAACCACTCTAAACCAAGGAAAAAAAAAAACTTACGGGTAACAAAGGAAGTACTTAGCCAACTTTGAACTCCGACCAAACTTTCAGTCGAAAAATTTTCAGAATGCCGAGGCAGCACCTGCCACGGCTTTCTGCTTCCAGGACCATGCGGCTGCAATGCCGGGTCATATATGACGTGGTGTCCTATTGCTCTCCGACGATGTCTTGTCCGCCTTGACCGGCGTCGGCCTATGCACTGATATTCGGGCCGACCAGAGACAGTGGACTACCCAAGTGTAAGGACTGCAGCAATGTGAGATGAAGAACATCCTGTTGGCCGACAGGTTCTTTGAAAATAACCAAATATTAAAACAAACTTCAGAAAACAAAAAAAAGATGATAGTTCCTACAAACACAATTTGTTAGCTCTTTCATCTACTACAATCAGTAAACTTTTTCAGGCATCTACCATTCATTCACACGTTTAAATAACATATGTAACCATGATATCACTTCCTGACATTCTTAAAGCTGCATTCCACATAAAATTCACTTGTCAATGCAAATGTTATAAATGCATTTAGAATATGAGATAAAAAATTCAGTGTAAATTTAAAAATATACATGCAGTCACACTCAAGACATTTATTATCTGTCTAGTGATTTTAACTTTAGTACACATTTCAAGGAAGTGTATTCATTTAGACCCGGGGATGCTTGGGCATTCAGTCTGATTTGCCATAATAATTCACTCTCCTCTAATCTTAATGGCCAAGCTCCCCCCAACATCTTTTTGTACTTGATCAATTACTATATACCGGAATTTGTGATCAGGGTACTCCATAACATGTCTAGCCAGGGCATTAGTATGACTGGCTTTAGATATACTATACTGGTGTTCATAAATATGTTGTTTTACACAATATTCTGTTTTTCCTATATAGAAACTTGGGCATACTTGGCATTGAGCCAGATACACCACATCTTTTGTTTCACATGTATATTTCCCACTGATGTTAAAAATCTTGCCACCTATTTTAAATTTTGTTATAACTTCTATATATTTACAGTAGTGGTAGTGCCCACATTTTTTTTTAAACTTCGGAAACTGCAGCTTAAAATTGCATACTTCAAGGAATGTATTCAAAGAAGGCATATAACAAAAGGCCTTAGGCAATGGAAATGTCCTACAGGCTTAGTGAGGAATTCACCTTTCCATCTGGAATTAGTGCAGTTATTTGACACACAGGGCTGTGAGTTCCTCAAGTTGCTCATTAAACAGTATGAGGGACAGATTGTTGTGCTGAGAAATGATTTAACAAAATTAGAAAATGACATCAAAACAGATGAGAATTTTCCTAGGTACAAGTATGAATTTTCCTGCATTTTCACCAGCATTAACAGTACTTAGGTGAAATTAAGGGAAGTTAAAATGAAAAAATTAAGAGACCAATGGGACTGTGATAATGGGAAGGCCTATCCTCCCCCCCGGAACCCCAGAATGGATATAACAGTGAAAATATGCATTTGGGTGACCAACATGATAGATTGAACTCTGAGACAGATATAAATGAGGAGACTGAAGAGACTCAAGTTCAGGGCGGAGCACAAGCACCTGTGAGACGTAGTGACCATCTTAGAGACCAGCAGAGGAATGCCAACCAACCAGGTGATCAAGGTTTTCAGAGGGGCAGGACAAGTGCAACAACAGGGAGGCACAACAACCAGCCAATGGCAGAGGAAACAGAATCGGAGATATCGTTAGCTGTAGATATACAACATGGTGATGGAAGGAACGAACCCCCAGAGGGAATAGCACCTACAATTTTGATGAATTCTACTGGGGATTTTAAGATTTACAACTATTCTTCTTTTGATGTCCCAGGTGAACTGATTGATATCTTAGCAAAAGGACTATATTTTGTATCCACTGTACAGGCAGCTCTCCCTTGGACTTTATAGGTTCATAGGTTCATACTAGGCTATCTGCCCTAGGGCATTTATAAGCCTAGCCAGAGTGGTGTGGCTTTCACCACCCCTTAGGTTGAAGAATACTATACCCATTAGTTTGCCGTGCCTCTGTCCAGAAGTGATACAGAGATGATCCCCGGGGTAAACCTACGATCTCCCATCCACTGGTCAAGATTCCTTTTGAACAGAGCCAGCGAGGTGCTCTGTCTCACATGGACCGGGATTCTGTTCCACAGCATAGGGAGTCTCTGGGTGATCAATCTGTCCCTCCAGCACGTCCTATTTATATCCATGTTGAGGTTTAAGTCTCTTGCTCTTGTGGCTCTGGTGGATTTGGATTTTTTGAGGTGGAGCATGTCCATTAATTCCGGGTTGGACATGGCCTTGTATGTCAGGCACAGGTCACCTCTGAGCAGATGGTATGCGACTGAATAGAGCTGGAGTTTCTTCAGTCGGGCAGCATATGGCATATTTTGAGCCCCTTTATCCTTTTGGTGAGGAACTTTTGGGGTCTTTCCAATTGCTGCAGGTGTCGGGTAAGATACATTCCGAATGGGGCATAGTACTCAATCATTGGTCTGATAAGTGAAGAGTACAGGGGAACAATGACCTCCCTTGATCTGGATGTGAATCCCTTCATAATCAGGTGGGCAATGTAGAAGGTCCTCCTAACCACTTTGGCAATGTGAGTGTCAAAAGAAAGGTTACTGTCAACTTGGGTCCCCAGGTCCCTGATAACCTCTTCTGTGCTTAATGGATTGCCACCTATGTGGTAACTTGGGGTTACCTTGTTTTACCAAAGGGTATGACTATACATTTTTGGCGTTTAGCTTAAGGCCATGGCTCTGGCACCAGTTATCCGTTTCTATGAGACCTCTCTGAAGGATATCTGTGTCTGATGGATTTTCAACTATGGCGCCCAGTTTGCAGTCATCTGCAAACTTTGTCAGCCACAATCCTCCTATGTTTGCCTGCACTTCTGAAAAGTAGATGCCGAACAAGAGGGGGCCCAGGACTGAGCCCTGTGGGACACCGCTTGTGACTGGCTTGGAGTCTGACATGGCACCAGCAACTCTAACCCTGTGGGTTCTGTCCTTGAGCCAGTTTGCAACCCATCTTGTGACATATTGGTTTACATTTAAGCTGGTGAGCTTGTCTATGATACCCGAGTGGGGTTTTGTGTCGAAAGCTTTTGCAAGGTCAAGGTAGGCTGTGTGAACTGCCTTACCCTCATCAATGGCCTTGGTGACTGTTTCAAAAAAGTCAACCAAGTTTAAGAGGCATGATCTGCCCTTGACAAAGCCGAATTGGGTAGGATCCAATGTCTGTAGGTCCCCTATGTCTTTATTTATGAGTTCCATTATGATCCTCTCCATAGCTTTGCAGACCAGGCTTGTTAAGCTTATGGGGCGGTAATTACCAGGATCCGTAGAAGCACCGCCTTTGTGGAGTGGGACCACAGTTGCCGTACGCCATTCTTTGGGTACTTATCCTGTGGTAAAGCTAAGATTAAACAGCAGCCTTATGTGTGGGTTTAGTTCCTCATTGAGTTCGTGTAGCACACAGCTGGGGACACCATCCAGTCCCATTGATGCTGTGTTTTTAGCTTTAGAGAGAGCAGCTCTCACCTGGGCATTTGAGATGATTGGGAGGCTACACTCTGCTGGGATAGATATTTCTCCTTTTGGGGGGAGGGAGAAATTTTCACTGAACCTGTCTGCCAGTATGTTTGCAATGTCTGTGGGTTCAGTGATTTTGTATCATTTTGGACTAATTCTGAGCATATCTGGGAGTTTCCACCCAGATTTCTAACATAGCTAAAGAAGGCCTTATGATTGTCTTTTGAGTCCTTGGTGATTTTTCTCTCAAAGTTGGCCTTGGATGATTTTATGAGTGATCGTAGTTTTTACTAGTATTGATCAGAGATGTCTTCCCTTTTAGGGATTTTGCTCTATCTTGTAGTAGCTTTCTCCTCTTGTTGTAAAGTTTGTTTATGGCTGGGGTCCACCAGATCGAGCGCTTGCCTTTGGTGGAAAGGGTCTTGATTTTATTTGGGATTGCTTGATCCATGCAATCCTGGAGGTGCTCGTAGAAAGCATTTGTAAGGGATTCAGCAGCGTGGGTTGTGGTTTCCAATGGCTCAGGGGCCTTGAAGGATACTACACCAGTCTTAAGAAGTGTGAAGTTGGCTTTTGAGAAGTTCTTCACTGTGGTCTTTTTGTTGGCGGTGGGGGCGGGATGTGGATCTCCAGTGAGATTAGTTTATGGTCTGATCTCACCAATGAGGGATATACTTCCGGTGTGGAGCATTTTGTTCCCATGTTTGTGATGATCAGGTCTAGTATATTTTCACCTCTTGTGGGAATGGTGACAAGTTGTTCCATAGCATTTGAGTTTATGAACTCCAGGAACCTTTGGGCTAGGGTATTGGGGCTTGAGTAATGTTCCCACTCTATGTTTGGGTAGTTGAAGTCACCCAATATGATGGTGTTTGGAGAGACATTTATACTCTCCAGTGTCTTCAGGAAGGCTGTGTGGGGTTCCTGAGTTTGAGAGGGTGGCCTGTAGCATGCTACAAACTGTAGAGCAGTTTTGTCTATGGTTAATTGCACCTGAATGGTCTCTGATGCTTCGTGAGTTGCCACCAGCCTGTAGTTTGGGTATCCTTGATGAATATGGATACACCCCCTCCTTTTGTGGTACGGTCCGGGTTTTGGGGCCGGAACGCATGATATGAGGTAAAACCTGATAGTGCCGGGGTGCTCTCATGAGCCTTGAACCAGGTTTCAGTCACAGCACAGACATCGATGTTCTCCATACTGAGGAGGGCTTCGAGGGCGTGCATCTTGAGATTTAGACTTCTGGCATTGAGCAGCATTACCCTTAGTTTTTTTCCATTATTGTTTTCTAGGGCGGTGGGTTTAGAATTTGAGCCTTGTCTAAAAAAGGCACTATGGGGGTGGCAAGAGCCTTTGCCAATATCCGGAAACCCAGGGGTGACAGGTGCAAGCAGTGTGGCTTGTCAAGCATGTTATTCCAGGCAGACAGACATTGGATCCCCTTAGAATGACACCAGAAATTAAGCCAATTATTAAAACTGATCATTTTGTCTCTGTATTGTGGCATCATTCTTGGTGAAGGTAGGATACTGCTCAGGGTCAGGGTCATACCAGCCTGGGCTACATAATCTGAGAGCTCCTTTATGTCTCTTTTCATGTAGTCCAGGGAGGTATGTCTCAGGTCATTCACACCGGCATAGACAATGACTGAGTCATACTTGTACTTGCTGTGGGGTGACCTGAGTGCTTGTGTTATGTGGTGGATTCTAGCGCCCGACAGGCAGCTTACTGTGACCCCCTCCTTGTTCAGTCTAGTGAGTGAGACGTCAGTGTGTCTGACTATGGAGTAACCTATGACAAGTGTGTCTGGCATTGTGTTTGGCCTTAAGGGCTGTGACTGATTTGCACACTGACTTTGTGATCTATGTGTTGCTTGTGTTATGTCATGAGGTGGCAGTTGTTTGGGTGTCTGCTTTGGAGGCCTCTGCTGTTTTGGTAGATTTTTGATCAGTGCCTCCGAGTATGTCTTTGTGTGTTTATGTGTTTGATTTGTAGTTGTGATAGTTCTATGTGAGACTGGGTTTATGGTGTGTGTGGTTACCTTCTCCTCCTGTCTGGTTTTGCCAGTCCTGAGTTGAGAGAGCTCAGCCTCCAGTTTGGCTATATAGTTGCATCTCTCGCATGTATTTGTGTTTTGTGGGAGGAGGAGAGGGTTGTCTGTGTACATGAGGCAATTGTAACATTGCCTCAATATTCCCAGATTCACCAGCTGAGCAGGAGAGAACGCTAGCAACTGACCCTTTGACATGCTAGAAGAAATGAAAAAGTTTGCTGTGTAACTGAGTCAGAAAGGACCTTTAGGGAAGTGGGTACTCAAGGGGGTTTTAAGCTAGTGAAGTACTTTGTATAATATAGAAGTGCTTTACCTGACTAAAATATGCTTTAGGAACAAGTGCTGAGCTTTACAGATAGAAAATAGACTGTTTATATTACAAGTAGAGCAGTTCTAAGGGAAAAAATGAAGAGCAGACTTTACGGAGCCAGAAATAGTTTAACCTTGTTTAACCGGCGCTTCCCGATGGTGCTCTAGTGGCAACTCCGCGCTAAATGCAGAAAAGGCAATAAGTCAGTAGTACAGGCTAGCACACTTTAGTGGGCAGCCAAACAATTACATTAAACAGCAAACAAACACTTTTCGACTTGAATTAAGACTAATTTCGACTAAAATGTACTTTTAAGTGCAGATAATAAAAAATGCAGTAAATAACTATGAAAACAGTTAAAGCTTGCTCTAGGTAAGCAGTAGAAGGTAAAACAAATATAAAAAACAGCAGGATACTTAATCAGGAAAGCAGTCGCTTTTTTTCAGTTCTCTGTAGCCAGACTTGGACTTGCAAATTTTTTGCGTAAGTTAAATTTGACTATTTTGTTGGGCAACAATGTTTATACTAACTAAGACTGTAGAGTGAGCAGTATTTTTAATCCACTATTACAAACTACCCTAAGGCTTTTTGAAAAAATATGTGAGATGGATATCAGGGCAGCTTTAAATAAGCCTATGCATCCCCTGACTAGATCAAATATCATGGATAGTGACAGAGAAGCTTTAGAACTTTTGAAATTACAGGGCGTAAGAGTAATGAAACCAGATTGGGGGGGGGGGGGTTGATTTTTCTGGATGATGGTGATTATAAGACTAGAGTAAAAACACATACTGGAAACCAAAGCTTATATTGGTGCATCTAAGAATGAAGTAAATATAGCTTAACAGAGAGTTAAAACAACAATAAATTATTTATTTCTGGAAGCTACTATTGATATTGACTCATTTAATTATTTAAATATGATGGCACCTAGATATCCGGTTATGTTCGGAGCACCAAAGATACATAAAGATATAAGTAACCCACCCCTCTGACCCATTGTGGATGGGAGGGGGTCATTGAGATATGCATGTGCTAAGCTTGTAGACCCCAAACTTATGAAATATTTGAATGGGGAATCGCAAATATGTTCCAATTCATGGAACTTTTTGGAAGCTATTAATCATTTAGAGTTTGTTGAAACCTATAATTTTCTTACTATTGATGTTTGTGATCTTTATACAGTTATACCCCAGGAATTGGGTATCTCTTGGACTAGGGAATTTTTATTTAAGAAAGGGGTAGATTCTGAGGAAATTGATTTGATTGAATGCTTGTTGGAAATTGTTCTTTCCAACAACTTTATTTTCTTCGGCAACCGGTTCTACCTCCAAAAAACTGGTGTCGCAATGGACTCACCATGTGGAGGCAGTTTTGCCAATTGTGTCATGGCTCATTGGGAGCATGAATTACTTTTTCCAAACCACGTGTTTAAAGAAAAGGTCCATTGGTACACATGTTACCTGGATGACAGTTTTGTCATCATTAAAGGTGACGAGAGGGTGACAGATGAATTTGTCAATGAAATTACTACATTAACAAACATTTTATGATTTACATCTTCATTTAATATATTCTCCATCCCTTATCTTGATGTGAGACTAGCCAAGGACAACATCACTGGTAGATATACCGCTAACATCTGTAAAAAACTGGCATATTCGAATAGCTTCCTACATTATAGCAGTTCTCACCACAACCATCAGAAAAGGTTTGTGATAAAGGGGCAAATAGTTAGAGCTGCTAGAATGGTGACTTTGGATGATGATTATTGTCAAGAATGTGAACTTTTAAAACAGATGTTTATTAAGAGGGCATATCCAACAACATTGGTGGATGTTGTCATTAAGGAAGTCATCAGAAAAAGGGAAGCGGGGCATTTTGTAGCAATACTCAACCGGGGCACTGCAAATGTTAGACATCAGATATCAGGTGTGTCAGCAGTGGATGTCACTATAGGACATAATATGTCTAATGCTGGCTATAATTTGAGCTTCATTACCCCATTTTCGAATGATGCCAGGACACTTAGGAATATTTTGACTATAAATTGGGTTTTAGTAAATGAAGATGTTGGAATTAATTAGAAACTGGGCGATACACCTAGAATTATTTTCAAACGGGGTTTGAATCTGAAAAATCTACTAGAGTCCAGAAGAAAATCTTACATCCCAAATAGGAGTATGTAAAAATGTCGGCACTGCCACTATTGTAAATATATAGAAGTTACAATAAAATTTAAAATAAGTGGCAAGATTTTTAACATCAATGGGAAGTACACATGTGAAATAAAAGGTGTGGTGTGTTTGGCTCAATGCCAAGTATGCCTAAGTTTCTGTATAGGAAAAATGGAACATTGTGTAAAACAACTTATTTATGAACACCAGTATAAGTATATCTAAAGCCAATCATACTAATGCTCTGGCTAGACATGATATGGAGTACCTTGATCACAAATTCTGGTATATAGTAATTGATCAAGTATAACAAGATGTTAGGAGGGTAGCTTGGCCATTAAAGTTTGAGGAGAGAGACTTATTTTGGCAACTTAGACTGAATGCCCAAGCTTCCCCGGGTCTAAATGAATACAGTTCCTTGAAATGTATACTAAAGTTAAAATCACTAGACAGATAATAAATGTCTTGTGTGTGACTGTATGTATATTTTTAAATTTACACTGAACACTGAATTTTTTTATCTCATATTTTAAATGCATTTATAACATTTTATTGACAAGTGAATTTTATGTGGAATGCAGCTTTAAGAATGTCAGGAAGTGATGTCATGGTTACATATGTTATTTAAACTAGTGTGAATGAATGGTAGATGTCTGAAGAAGTTTACTGATTATAGTAGATGAAAGCACTAACAATAAATTGTGTTTGTTGGAACTGTCATCATCTTTTTTTGTTTTCTGAGGTTCTGTAAAAACTTCACTCACCTGTCTCCACCACATGTATATCTCTACAACATGTCCTCTACCTTGTGTCTCTAAAGAGCAGGTCGTAAACACCCTCTCTAAGGCCAAAAACACAGCATCTATGGTACCTGATAACATCCCAGGCTGCATCTTACATGGGCTGCGACAAAAATTAGCAACACCAGTGGGTACTCTTTTCAGTCATAGTCTAAGCAACGGCTTTGTTGCAGCTGAATGGAAAACAGCCACTGTTATTCCCTTGCACAAGGTGCTACTTCCACTGACCATGGGAGCTGTAGACCTATTAGCCTGACCAGCCTTATCTGCAAGGCCATGGAGGAAATCGTCATTGACCTTATCAACAAAGATATAGGTAATCTCCAAACACTTGACCCTACTTAGTTTAGATTTATCCAAGGGAGGTCATGCCTGTTTAAACCTGTTGAACTTCTTTGAGACAGTCACCAAGGCCCTGGACAAGAGGAAATTTGTGAATACAGCCTACCTAGACTTAGCCAATACTTTTGACACTGTCCTATACTCAGGCATCATTGGCAAAGTCACCCAGCTAGGTATCAACCCTTATATCATTAGAATTGTCCATAACTGGCTCACTGATAGAACACATTATCTTAATTTTGCCTGACTGAATTATTTTTTTGCCTGACTGAATTATTGTATATATTTTCTGGCATTGTTTTCTGTTTCTCATCTGTCCTAAAACTGTTTTTTCCTCCCTCCCTCCCACCCTATTCTTGTGGTGGTGTTATAGTTGGTGGCTTTGCAGTTGCCCACCCCTACTCTAAAGTTGATCTAGGACACCCCTCCCAGTCTAGAGTTCACTCTACTTAATACAGAGGGAACATTTGAGAAGACCAACCCACTTAGATTCTTAACCTTGAATTATCTTCTGCTCCTCCTTCCTCTCTCCTTGCACTTTACTAACAAAAAATGCACTTTATTCATCTGCTTTTACTGTATTTGTGTTTCTTCCTACATTATTACTTTATTTTGCTTTTGCCTTTTCTTAAAAGTACTCAATTGTATTTATTCTGCTGCATTTATTACTGCATGGTAATAGCCTGATTAAATTGTAACTGTTATTCAATGCCTTTTGGTTTAAGCACTTGGGCTTTAGACCAGTTGTTCTACATTAAGAAGGTTTGTGGTCTGCACTGTTGTGGCAGGACAAGTAGCTTACATCCTTCTAAATTGGGAATTGCTGATTGAAGGCTCAGTGTCTGTTATTCTAAAAGTGTATTAGTTCTGGGTTAAGAACTTGGGCTTCAGGCCAGTTATTTTACATTAAGAAGGTTTGTGGTCTGCACTCTGTGGGAGGAGAGGCTAGATTCTGCCGTTCTGAGCTGGGAATTTCTGGTTAAAGGCTTATTGTTCCTGCTTATTTGAAATATTTCTTTCTGAAACTGGTACACCTTGTTTGCTGTAGCATAGACTAGATTCAAACCTGCTGAATCTAGCTTTGTTTGTATAACTTGAGCACTAATTCAGGCCATCTTTTTTTGGAGAAGGTTCCCCTGCACCCTACTAGCAAGAGTATGCAGTTAGAACTTGTCTGATTGAAGACTGCTGGAACGGGGCTCAATTTTTAGCTTTTTATTGGTTAATTGGTTAGGTTGTTTAAATCAGTTTGCTCATTTGCTACTGTTATATTAAAAAAATGCACTTAATGCATCGCCGCTTAGCTACAGTTAAACTATTCCCGGTGCCATAAAGTTTACTCTTCATATTTTCCCTTAGAACTAGCCAGTTTTTTTAGTTTTAGCACTCAAATATGTTTCTTTGAGCACAGCACTTGTTCAGAACTCATTGTAAGCACTAAATTATCTACAAATTACTACAGCACTCAACTTTCCTCACTTGTCTAGAAGAAAACCATTTTTAGTACTTAATAAATAAGCACCTATCCAGGCATGTCTAAAGGTCAGCTCCTGGTGTTTTCTCCTATCTACCTGATAAATCTGGGTATCTTGGGGCAATGCAGCAGTTGCCTCATGTACAGAGACAACCCTATCCTCCTACCACCCAACACTACAACTTGTAAGAGATGCACTTATATAGCCAAACTGGAAGCAAAACTCTCTTCACCCAAGACTGAACTAGACAGTCAAGAGGAGAAGGTAAACACTTGCACCACACCACACTCATCACATAGTCCCTCAAAACCTGCACCACCAAAGCACACACATAGAAACACAAAACACACACATACATTCACCAAGAATCACAATAAAATTCTGCCCAAGCAATAGAGACCTCCACAGCAGAAACGCAAGCAACCTCCACCCCCCAACACAACCCAAATGACACATAGCCCACAAACTCAGTGTGCCACTCAAACACAGCCCATAAGGCATAACAACGTACCCAGCACTCTAGACATAGTTGACTCTATAGTCAGGCACACTGATGTTCCACTCACCAGGCTAAACAAGGAGGAAGTTACTGTCAGCTGCCTGTCAGGTGCCAGGATCCGGCACATAACGCACGCACTCAGTTCACTCCACAAATACAAATATGACTCTGTCATTGTCCATGTTGGTGTGAATGACCTGAGATGTACCTCCCTGGACTACATGAAAAGAGACATGGAGGAGCTCTCCAGTCTTGTAGCCCAGGCAGGTATGACCCTAGACCTGAGTAGCATCCTCCATCACCCAGAATGATACCACAGTACAAGGACAAAGCGATTGACTTCAACAATTGGCTAAGCTTCTGGAGTCATTCTAAGGGTATCCAGTATCTGCCTGGGATGACATGATCAACAGACCACCATGCTTTGCCAGGGATGGCCTGCACCAGTCTCCCTTGGGATTCCGGATACTGGCTAAGGCTGTTGCCACACCTATAGTGCCTTTTTTAGGCAAGGTTCAAATGACAAATTCACCACTGTAACAGGTACAGCAAGCAAAATCTGAGGGTAATGCTACTCAATGCTAGAAGTCTAAACCTCAAAATGCACTCACTCGAGGCACTCCTTAAAATGGAGAACATTGACATCTGTGCAGTGACAGAGACCTAGTTCAAGGCTCCACAGAGCACCCCTACATTACCAGGCTATAATTCATACCACACCTTTCAGCCACCTAGCCTGGACCGAAACACTAAAGGCTGAGGCGTGTCCATATTCATTAAGGATATCCACACCTCCAGGCTAGTTGCTCAGCATAATGCATACGTGATTATCCAAGTGCAACTAACTCTGGGCAAGACTGCAGTCCAAATTGTAGCTTATTACAGATCCCCCACCATTTCCCAGGATTCCCACTCCTCATTTCTTGCTACACTGGAAAATATTAGGGTACAACCCAACACCCTAATAATGGGTGATTTCAACTACTCCGCCATTAACTGGGAAAACTACTCATGTACCAACTCTTTTGCTCAACATTTTCTGGAATTCATAAATTCCAGTGCCTTGGATCAACTTATCCATCACCAGTGGCAGCAATATCCTAGACCTGGTCATTACCAACATGGGTGACCGGTGTTCCACACCAGAGGTCAATTCCTCATTGGTCAGATCCAACCACAAGCTAATCACCCTAGACATTCACATCCCACTCCCACTCCCACCCCCCCATTAGGAAAACCACCATAAAAAATTTCTCCAAAGCCAACTTCACGCTTCTTAAGACAGAAGTGGCAAACTTCACGACACCCATGCAGACGGATAATAGAGGTATGACTGCTGAATCCTACACAAACAACCTGTGAGAGATGCACTTATCTAGCCAAACTGGAGGTAAAGCTCTCTCCAACCAAGACTGAACTTGACAGTCAAGAGAAGGTGAACACTTGCACCACACCACACTCATCACATAGTCTCACTAAATCTACACCACCAAAATCCACACATAGAAACAGAAAAACATTCGTGGAGGCTCTCAATAATAATCTGCTCAAGCAACAGAGACCTCCAAAGCAGAAATGCAAGCAACCTCCACCCCCCAACACAATCCAAATGACACATAACCCACAAACTCAGTGTGCCACTCAACCACAGCCAATAAGGCAAAACAACTTACTCAACAGTCTAGACATAGGTGACTCTATAGTCAGGTACACTGATGTCCCACTCACCAGGCTAAACAAGGTGAAGGTTACTGTCAGCTGCCTCTCGGGTGCCAGAATCCGCCACATAGCCCATGCACTCAGGTCACTCCACAACAAGTACAAGTATGACTCTGTCATTGTCCATGTTGATGTGAACGACCTGAGACGTACCTCCCTGGACTATATAAAAAGAGACATGGAAGGGCTGTCCAATCTTGTAGCCCAGACAGTATGACCCTAGCCCTGAGCAGTATTCTGCCATCACCCAGAATGATACCGCAGTACAAGGACAAAATGACTGACTTCAACAATTGGCTAAGCTACTGGTGTCATTCTAAAGGGATCCAGTATCTGTCTTCCTGGGATGACATGGTCAACAGACCACAATGCTTTGCCAGAGATGGCCTGCACCTGTCACCCCTGGGATTCCGGATACTGGCTAAGGTTCTTGCCACCCCTATAGTGCCTTTTTTTTTTAGGCAAGGTTCAAATGACAAATTCACCACCATAACAGGAACAGGCAAGCAAAAACTGAGGGTGATGCTACTCAATGCTAGAAGTCTAAATCTCAAAATGCACTCACTCAAGGCACTCCTTAAAATGGAGACCATCGATATCTGTGCAGTGACTGAGACTTGGTCTAAGGCTCCAGAGAGCACCCCTGCTCTACCAGGCTATAACACATACCACACTTTTCGGCCATGTAACCTGGACTGGAACACCAAAGGCGGAGGTGTGTCCATATTCATTAAGGACATCCACACCTCCAGGCTAGTTGCTCAGCATAATGCAGCAGAGGTTATCCATGTGCATCTAACTCTGGGCAAAACTGCAATCCAAATTGTAGCTTGCTACTGATCCCCCACCATGCCCCAGGATTCCCACTCTTCTTTTCTTGATGTACTGGAAAATATTAGGGTTCAGCCAAACACCCTAATAATGGGCGAGTTCAACTACCCCACCATTAACTGGGAAAGCTACTCATGTACCAACTCCTTTGCTCAACGATTTCTGGAATTCATAAACTCCAATGCCCTGGATCAACTTATTCACACCCCCACCAGGGGCAACAATATCCTAGATCTAGTCATTACCAACATGAGTGACCGGTGTTCCACACCTGAAGTCAATGCCTCATTGGTCCAATCCGACCATAAGCTAATTACCCTAGATATCCAAATCCTGCCCCCACACCCCATTAAGGAAACCATGGTAAACAATTTCTCCAAAGCCAACTTCATGCTTCTTAAGACAGAAGTGATGAACTTCATGACACCCATGCAGATGGACAATACAGTTACGACTACTGAATCCTACACAATTGCACTTTATAAGCACTTACACAAGTGCATGGATTGTGCTATTCCAAGCAGAACCAAGATGCTGTCCTCCAAACAAAGGAAGCCAGTGTGGTGGTCCCCTGCCATAAACAAACTGTACAACAGAAGGAAGAAACTGTTGCAAAAGAGAGTAAAATCCCATGAGTGGAGGAGCTCCCTGGTCAGCCTCAGTAAGAAGCTGCGATCCCTGATAAATTCCTCCAAAGCTAGTTATGAAAACAAAATTGTCACTGATTCTAAAGACAACCACAAAGTATTCTATAACTATGTCAAGAATCTCAGTGGCAACACTGAGATCTGCTCTGAGTTACAGCACAATGGCACTAAATATACAGACCCAACTGATATTGCCAACATCCTGACAGATAGGTTCAGTGTTAACTTTACCCCCCCGCTCACCCCCTAAACAGCCCATCTCTATACCGGTAGAATGCAAAGTTCCTGTAATCACGGCTGCACAGGTAAAAAAACACACTCTCCAAAGCCAAGAACACAGCATCCATGGGACCAGACAACATTCCAGGCTGTGTTCTACACAAACTACAGAGCGAACTGGCACCCCACCTAAGTACCATGTTCAATCATAGCCTCACCTGAGGCTTTGTGCCCGCTTTAAGTTTTGCACAGCAACGGTTGTCCCACTCCACAAGGGGGGAGCCACCACAGACCCTGGGAACTACTGCCCCATTAGCCTGACGAGCCTGGTCTGCAAGGCCATGGAACGTATCATCATGAAACTTATAAACAAAGACATTGGTAATCTCCAAACTCTGGACCCCACCCAGTTTGAGTTTGTTAAAGGCAGATCGTGTCTCCTAAACCTGATAGACTTCTTTGAAGCAGTCACCAAAGCCATAGATGAGGGTAAGGTGGTTCACACAGCCTATCTAGATCTTGCCAAGGCTTTCGACACCATGCAGAGTTCCTGTAATGCACGGCTGCACAGGTAAAAACCACACTCTCCAAAGCCAAGAACACAGCATCCATGGGACCTGACAACATCCCAGGCTGCATTGTACATGAACTACAGAATGAAAAAACAAGTAATAAAAGTAATCAAACAGTCCAACAAGAAGCACACGAGGCTGGAACCCAGAATAACACCTAAGCAATTTATTTTAGCAAAAGTTTTGTTTAAATAAATTGCTTAGGTGTTATTCCGGGTTCCAGCCTCATTTGCTTCTTGTGGGACTGTCGAACTACAGAACGAACTGGCACCCCACCTAAGTACCATGTTCAGTCATAGCCTCACCTCAGGCTTTGTGCCCACTGAATGGCGCACAGCGACGGTTATCCCACTCCACCACAGACCCCATGAACTACCACCCCATTAGCCTGATGAACCTGGTCTGCAAGGCCATGGAACGTATCATCATGGAACTTCTAAACAAAACATTTGTAATCTCCAAACTCTGGACCCCACCCAGTTCAGGTTTGTAAAATGCAGATCATGTCTTCTAAACCTGATAGACTTCTTTGAAGAAGTCACCAAAGCCGTAGATGAGGGTAAGGTGGTTCACACAGCCTATCCAGATCTCACCAAGGCTTTTGACACCATCCCCTACTCTGGAATTATAGATAAACTCACTAAACTCTGTATATATCCCAAGATGGGTTGCCAACTGGCTCACTGACAGAACCCACACTGTGAAAGTAGCGGACTCCAAATCCGACTTCAGACCAGTGACAAGTGGAGTACTACAGGGTTCAGTCCTGGGTCCTCTCCTGTTTGCTATCTACTTCTCTGAAGTACAGGCTAACACAAAAGGTCTTTGGCTAAATAAGTTTGCAGATGATTGTAAACTAGTAGCCATAATCGAAACTCCTAACGATGTGGACATCCTACAAAAGGGCCTCACTGAGACAGATGCCTGGTGTCAAAGCCATGGCCTCAAGCTCAATGCCAAAAAGTGCATTGTCATCCCCTTTAGTAAAAACTCTGTACCCATGAACTACCACATAGGTGGTAGTCTACTTAACACCGAAAGTGTGATAAGAGACCTTGGGACACAGGTGAACAGTAGTCTCTCCTTTGAAAATCACATCACCACAGTTGTCAGGAAATCCTTCTATGTGGTTCACTTCATCACAAAAGGTTTCTCCTCCAGGAAAAAAGAGGTCATTGTTCCCCTCTACTCATCACTCATGAGATCCATTATAGAGTACAATGCCCTTTTTTGTATGTACCTCACAAGACATCTACAACAAATGCAAAGGCAACAGAAGTACCTCACAAAGAGGATTACTGGCCTCAAAGAGATGTCTTATGCAGACCATCTCAAAAAACGCCATCTGTACTCCATTGCATATCGCCTACTCAGAGGTGATCTCTGTCAAACATACAAAGCTATGTCAAACCCAGAGCTGTTGGACATGGCCCCCTTAAAGAAATCCCAATCCCTCCAAGCTACATGCTCTAGGGACCTAAACCTTGTCACCACAATAAACAGGACATGCTGGAGGGATAGATTCCTGTCCCAGAGACTTTCCATACTCTGGAACAAACTACCTATCTATATCAAACAAAGGTCTTCATTAGCACTCTTCAAGAAAAATCTTGATGATTGGATGGGAAATAGGATATTCACCCTGGGGGTCACGTCTGTGGCTCTGCTCCACAGGGGCACAGGAAAATAATTTTCTTGGGTGGCGAAAGCCAGAGTACCTTTTTGGCTAGGCTTATATAGGCCCTAGGGCCAATAGCCTAGTACATACCTATGAAACTATGAACCTACATATAGTCAGAATAGGTCAGTCCACATCTAACAACAGACCTGTAACAGTGGTGATGCACAGGGATCAGTCCTGGGACCTCTATTGTTTGCAGTCTCTTTCTCTGAAGTACAAGCAAAAATTAAAGGTCTGCAGTTGACAAAGTTTACTGATGACTGCAAATTGGGAGCAGTCATAGAATCTCTGAATGATGTCAACATCCCAGAAGAGGGTCTTACACAAACAAATGATGGGTGCCAAACATGGCATTAAACTCAATGCAAAAAAGGTATTATCATCCTTTTCAGTAAGAGCAGTGCTCCCTCTAACTACCACATCAGTAGCAAAACCCTAAGTACACACTCAGTAGTGAGAGGCCTGGGCACACAGGTTGAGAGCAACCTTAGCTTTGATCACCATGTCTCCGTAGTGATAAGAAGGGCATTGATTATTGCTCATCTCAAAAGTAAGGCCATTGCCTGCAGGAAAAGAAGAAGTTATAACCTCCCTGATCAGGCTAATAATTGAGTACAACGCCCCTTTTGGTATGTACCTTTCCAAGCACCTGCAGCAATTGGGGAGACCACAAGGGTTCCAAACAAGAAAAATTCAAGGTCTTCAGCATCTGTCGTATGTGGAGCATCTGAAATCACTGTCACTTTATTCTGTTTCATACAGACTACTCAGAGATGATCTCTGCCTTGCATATAAGGCAATCTGTGACCCGGCTTTATTGGAGATGCTGCATATCCGCAAGTCAAATGGCACAGGGGGTTACTCATTCAAAAGACCTTAACCTGGTATGTGACATTAATAGAACCTGCTGGAGGGACAGATTTGTCTTCCAGAGTATACCACACCTTTGAAACAGATTTTCACTTCATGACAAACAGAGCACTTCACTGGCTCTCTTCAAACGTAGTCTGGACAATTGGATGGGTAACCATAAATTCACCTAGGATGTTCCTCCTGTGTCTCTCTTGGACAGGGGCAATAAGTGCTGAGTGTGGAAATAAGGGTAGAACTTGGCTAGATTTTTAAGGGCCCTAGGGTCATTGACCTAGTAACTTCCTATGATCCTATGACAGCATAACAAACCCTTCTGGTGTTGGAGCTTTTTCTCTGTATGCTCTTTTCCCACCCCTGATTCCCCAGCTACCCCTCATGGCATTACATTTATAGGACTTGTTCTCCACCCAGAACTCCACCTACTTCCCACCCTTCTTAAAGGCATACACTTAAATATAGACATACCCTGGGCACAAGAATACACACAATTCCTAAACCATCAGTCTGCATTTAAGCTCTTTAACTTTCTTTCCTCTCTTATATTTACTAACTAACTAACCACAGTGATGTCAACTTGGATAATCCACCTCACTCAGCTATCTACTCCTATCCCTTCTATATTCTTACCCCAGTGTTCTAGCTGCTGTTTTTCTGACATCTGTCTACAAAGCTAAATAACATGCTTCTCTTAGATATTACTGCATCCTTACTCTTCCTGTTTTATCACATTACAACTTACCGTACATCACTCAATCTTGTACACATTTCTCCCAATATGTGATCACCTCTAATTATTCAAATCACCCCACTTCACCACTAATTGTTTCCAGTATATAGAAGGATTCACCCAATTTATTCTTCAAATTCAAATTACTAAACCCTCACAGCTACCACTCCAAAATTAAACTAACTGCTACAGTTAAACCAAAACAAGGTTACCAAACATATCCATTTTCTCTCTGTCTTATCACTCTGTGGGGATATTCATCCCAATCTGGGCCCCTCCTCCCATTTTGACTTCCCAGTAGCCTGCAGAACTCATCCCAAGCCAACCCCCCCCCCCCCCACACTCAGCCTACCCATCTGCTTCCAATACAGGGACTACACATCCATCACTAAAACCATCAAAAACCCTACCCACCTATCTCAAACTCCCCAGACAGCTTAAATTAATTTCCTTAAATACTCGTAGCATCTATAATAAAATTTCAGAACTCCATGCTTGAATCTCTCTTGCCATAAATGAAACATGGCTAAAAACCCATATACTTGACTCTGAAATATCACTCCCTGGTTATAATAGCATCAGGGCTTATAGAACTCAAAAAGGTTGGTGGTTTAGCTTTATTATAGCCTGACTATCTTGAATTCCTACCCTACAGTAAATCTATTCCCAAATTCCATAACAGTGATCTCCTCATCTCCCATCTTAAACTAAATAACCATGAGCAACTTTATAGTATAGCACTCTGTATTCCTCCAGGTAATGATGCTACTAGCCTAGCAAACATCCCAAGCTGGCTCTCACATGCAATTTCTAAAGAAAAGATAATCCTAGGTGACATTACTTTGCATTGGCAAATTATCTCCACAAAATATCCATCAACTAGTCTAAATGCGTTTGGACTGAATCACCTCATTTACTTCCCCACACATTATAACTATTCCAAACTGGTGTCCGATTCCACTAAGTAGGTCTCCAGTGGCACCCTCACTGATTCCCTTAGTGAACACCTCCCTGTATATTCAAACAGACTCAGTACCCATCATGTCAAACAACTATTACTTAGAACTACCCTTAACCTTACTAATTTTGAAGCCGCGGTGGTGCAGCAGTAGCGTTGTCGCCTCACAGCAAGAGGTTCTCCCATTCGATTCTCGGTTGGAGCACCTTCTGTGTGGAGTCTGCATGTCCTCCCTGCGGTCGAGTGGCATTCGAAAGACATGCATGAATGGGCATGCCTTCATTGAAGGTTGGGCTTCAGGCTGGCACCTCGGCACCGTAAAAATCTACTGCCATTCATTAGTGGACCAGAGTTCCGCTGTGGCGACCCCTAACCGGGAAAAGCCAAAAGAAGAAGAAGATTTAACAGAATTTTAAGCTCCTTTGACTTGTCTATCCTGGAAAATATGCCACATGACCAAACTCATTTTTCCTGAACCCCCTCAATAGTCTGGCTCCAATCAGAACAAAAAGAATAAAGAATAACCATACTCCTTGGTTATCCACTCAAAGCAGGCACCTAACGTATGAAAGAGGTTGGGCTTTAAAAGAATGCTTAGAATATATATCTGCCCTCAAAACTACAACATGTTAAAGAACTACTAAAAGACAGATTATTGCAGACAAGAACATCTACTATAGTAACCCTTATTAAATCAGTCTTCCAACCATAAAACATTCTGTTTTTCTGTTAATAATACACCCCACCCTGGAACATCCAGCACTCCTACTCCAAATAACACTCCATTCAAAATAGCTGCTCAGTTTAACACATATTTTGTAGAAAGCATTAAATCCCTTACTAAAGATTTTCCTCCCAACAATCCTGATGTGCCCTATTCTCAGACAGCAGGCACCCCCCATTTCACCCTAAAATCCATCCCATCCAGCTTCATCAAATTGCTACTTCTTAAACTGAAACCCTGTTCTTCTTCAGTAGATAATCTTCCAGCAGAATACCTCAAGCTAGTGGCCAGTTCCATAGCCTATCCTGAGTCTCTTCTAATTAACAGATCTATTAAGGAATCATACATTCCTTTTCTTTGGAAAAAAAAATCTTCATCATCCCCCCTCATAAAGCTGAAGCCTTGTCTGATATAACCAGTTTCCAAAATCCCATATCCATGAAAAAAAATCTTTAAAATGTCTTCCTTAAATAGTAGCATAATTGAAGTTACCCCACATACAAAACTACTTGGCATGACAATCAATGACACTCTTAAATTCAAGTTACATATCCATAACACAATCAAGAAAACCCATCAAAAGCTAGGCTTCCTACACAGAGTAAAGAAATTCCTTACAGACTCTGCCAAGGTAACTCTAGCTACCAGTTACCTCTCACCCTCTCTCCTATATGGAGCCCCTGTCATGACCAAACCTACAAGCCTCACTTTGTTCTAAACTTTAACATTGCTTTAACAAAGTTGCCAGATTCACTTACAACAAACCTTGCTCACTACTGTTTAGCACTAAAAACACTTAACTGGCTTGAGCTTCCTCATCACCTATCTTATACATAGCTTACCTTAACCAATAAAATCATCCATACCCCATCTGCCTGCCCAGCAATTATACCCCAACTCCAATACTATCTTCAAAATCATCCCCTTCAGTCAAATAATAAACAACTGCTTACCATCTGCAAACCACAAAGAGCTGCTGGGGTCAGTCCCTATTCCAATAGTGCATCTGGAACTTGAAATAAAATTCTTATATCAATCAGATCTGTCACATAACTTCATCTTTTCAAACCATTATTAAAAGTCTGCCTCTTGGGTTTGCCCCTGGTCCTCATCTGGGACCTGTCCCACTAACACCCTTCATCACTTTTCTTATGCCTCCCTTTAAAGTACAAAACTACTTGTCCTGCTTATCCCCTTCTAATACCTCACTTTATTGCTCTACTTAAACTACTACACCTACTTCTAATTAGCACAACCAAATTACTATCCTATCCTTACTTTTCTTTTAACACTCATACTTGCTTATCTCCTTTAATACCTCTATTATAGTTCTTAAATTACTCATACCTGACTTATATACCACTCATATTTGTAACATGTCAGTACAAGGCTTGTAAATTTAATGTTTGTAAATATCAATATAAATTTTATTATAATGACTATTATGCTATTTATTCACTGAAACCGAATTATAACATTTGTTCTTGTAAATATTGATTGCATTAAATATGATACTTTGGAACGTTTTTCCCTGGGCCTCTACTGAAAAAGGGTACTTGTGCCCAGTCGGACTTTCCAGATAAGCAGATGTCAGTAAGTAAATAAATAAATGAGTCTGTTGATACCCCACCTTTCTGCAGGGGAATGACTATTGTTCTCCTTCATTCTTCCTGCACAAAGCCAGTTTTGAGTCTGACATTGAATAGCCTGTGCAGGTGCTTTGACAGGTCCTGTTTCAGGCTGGCCAGTACACATCCTGGGATGTTATCTTACCCTGTAAAAGCAGTGTTCAGGCCTTGGACATGCTATGAGGGCTTGTTTTTGGAGATTGGGGGGGGGGGGTTGGAGTGGATGCTGGTATGTGATTTAGGAATGTGGCAAGGAAGTGGGGTGAAGTTAGAGCTAAATTCATCTGTTAGTAGATTGGCTATGTCCTCTGGGTCTGAGCAAGAAATACAATTTACTGTTAACCCTGCATAATGCTGAGCATTGTTTCTGAGGTTTATTACATAGTTAAAGAAAGCTTTGTGGTTGTCTTTAGCCTGGGAGGCTATTTTTACCTCATATGTAACTGTAGTTGATTTGATCAGGGACTGGAGTTCCTTGTTAAGTTTAGCTAGAGTGTATTTGGTAACTAAAGAGTTAGTATGTGCGAGGAACTTTTTCTTTTATCGTAGAGCCTGTTTATATTTGTACTCCACCATTGAGGTTTATTTTTAAATTTCACATTGTATTTACTTCGGAGGTGGACAGCTGCATCTGTGCAACTATTTACATGTGTATAGAATTAAAATAATAAATAACTAATAAAAGAGGAATCATCAGGTGGGAACAGGGTGTTGAATTTATTAGTGTTAAACACTAGCTCCACATGACAAACCAGGTTCGTCAGATGTGCAGTCTTCACCTTTTATTCTTAGCAAAGAAAACTAAGCACTTTCTTCCTTATATACATCTCAGTGACTTCCTTAGAGTTAAAATTACACTGCCATAATGGCTACAATATAACACAAAATGGCCCCCCCTCTAAAATCACATTATGTCTTCTGCCTGAAACATTTAAAGAAGCATGTACAAATCTCCATGATACAAATATACATACATACATATATATATATATATATATATATATATATATATATATATATAAACAATCCATATACGATAACATAAAAACAAGGTGCAGGGTTTGAAACAAGGTGCAGGGTTTGATTCTCACATGGGGTAATTGCCTAGGCTTAAAATGGCCCACAGGGGCAGTTAGCCTAGTACTGAACTACAACCTATGAACCTATACGTTTGGATGGGAGATCATAAATTTACCCCTGGGATCTCTTCTGTGTCACTGCTAGACAGAGGCACGGTAAAATGGGCTATCTTCTGTGACCTACTATACAGAGGCACAGTCAACTAATCTAAGAAGGGTGGCGAAAGCCAAACACACTCTGGCTAGGCTTGTAAATGCCCTAGGGCAGATAGCCTAGTATCAACCTATGAACATAATTATTAAAACCATCCATATTGAAAAAAACAACACATTCAATTAAAATCCAAGTCAGAGGATGGTTACTATATTTTGAAATGCTGACTATAGAAATACAATCATTAATTCCCGGTTTTACACCAGCATTTAACCTCAACTGCCATGTCAGTTTTTTATGTTAAAGCATGGTATCAAAGTCACCACCTCTTTGACACAAATACAACTTATCTGTAATGAAAAAAAAACAAATTCATTGAATATGTTACAATTGATTCCATTCTTACTTAAGGCATTAGTTAACTTTTCCTTTTAATGTCATAAAGATGCTCTTTTATCCTCTTTTAATGTCATAAAGATGCTCTTTTATTCTGTCTTTTAACCTCCTAGTAATCTTCCCTACATAGAAGGCCGAACATGAAATACTTTGCTAAGTATACTACCCCAGTCGTTTCACAATTATAACTCCCCAGACAAGCTATAGTTTTTTCATAGTGGGTAACACTTATGTATAGGGTCAATCTTTTATGTATCTACAGTATTTACCTCTGCCAGATACGGCCATATTTTGTTTCTAGTTGGCACCTGCCCAACCTATCGGGCATTCTCCAAATAATTTTTAATATTTTTACCCTTACTAAATAATGTTATTGGGCCTTCCCCAATTTTTTTGTTTCAACTCCTGTGTAAATACCATATCCCAGGTCTTTGTAACTACTCGTACAAACTTGTAGGTGTTAGTAGCAAACAGGGTAAATTTGTGTCTCTATATGTGGCAGCCTCATATTTCACTCTATCCATCCCTTGGGATCTTAACATTGATGCAAATCTACCTGTCCTCCCCTCAATTTCTTCTCTTTTAACTAATTCCAGAATCTCTTGAGTGTATCCTGTGGACTGTTTTAGACAGAGAGGATATGAGAATGAAATGTTAGAAGATGCTAAAGTCTCTGTATTGGCTAATAGATCTTTGGCAGCTCAGACATATTTTAATAAAACAGTACATGACTATGACAATGGTGTTAATAACAAATTCACAAATGTTGTTCGCTATATGACTACATATAGTAGATGTAGTGATGGTATTAGAAAAATAGTTACAGGCAATTGGAGTATTCTTAGGAGTTTACCTGAATGTAATAAAATTATAAAGGGGTAAGTCAACAAGACGCCTAAAGGATAGAATCATAGAACACAATTCAGATATAAGAAGGGGTGTTTTGACCAATTCATTGGCTAAGCATGTATTTGAAAATCCTACTCATAGCTTTAAGTTTAGGATTATTGAGATCATGATGCAATCTATAAAATACAAAAGTAGAGAGTAAGGAATATAATTGGATTTTACATTTACAAGCTGAATACCCACCAGGTATTAATCAAATGGTTTCAGTCAAACCGGTATTAAAGTTAAAGCAAATGAATGTTTAGATAATATATGTATATTTTTAAACAGAGTCTACATGAACTGTTGTCATATATTATAATAATTTTTAATGACCTTTTAACATAATGTTCTCTTTTAATTGCTTCTTTTGCATTATATTAATTGAATGACTATTTTCATTGGCTGTGTGACGAGAGTTGTAATTAATTGGCAATGTATAAAATTTGTGTATTTTTCCTTTTTGTTATTAGCACTCAAGAAGGGTACTGGATACCTGAAAACTTTGCTGCTTGTCTTATTGCTTTATATTAAATTGGTTGCTGTCCCATGTTGGTACCAGTCTTTTTGTTTGGATTGCTCTTTCCAAAGTTGCCAGGACCACATTGTCATAGAAGGGGTACATGCTGCAGGTCTATATTATAACATCGAAGTCTTATAACTTTGAATACTATAATATCGAACCCATTGGATCAAAACACCATAAAATCGAACAGTCAGAATAGAGAATTTTTTCCCAGGGAAAAAAATTCGCTGTTCCGACAAACATACACACAACACAAGCACACCAAACTAAATAATCCACACACATACACTTCACAAACCCCTACACTAAACCATACATACACTACTAGCTATCTACTTACCTTAACACAACCCCAACCCTAAGGTCCGTAACTACCGCACACTCACCTAACCCGCTCCTTAACCCTAAAGTCCCTATCGCACACTCTCCTAACCCACTCCCTAACCCTAAAGTCCCTATCGCACACTCACCTTACCCGCTCCCTAATCCTAAAGCCCCTATCGCACACTCACCTTACCCACTCCCTAACCCTAAAGTCCCTATCGCACACTCACCTTACCCACTCCCTAACCCTAAGGTCCCTATCGCACACTCACCTTCGTTCGCACACTTACCTTAACCCAGTCCGTAACCTTTGCTCCACAGTCAAAGAAATAGCGAAGCTGTAGAAACGGCTCACCGAATACTTTCCCTAGGAAAGTATTCGATATTCTGCAGCTTCGCTATTATCAGCGTTCGATGCATAGGGTTCGATATTACAGCATTCGAAGTTTTAAGACTTCGATGTTGTAATATAGACCCCATGCTGCACCCATAACCACCCCAGCTATCTGATGAAAAGACTATCTTCAAAACAATAAAAAATAGTTTTTAACCACTAATTCTAAAAACATCCCAGAGAATTTACTTGGTTGGAGAAATCTCTACAATTTTCAACATCTTATGAAATTCATCTAAACCTACTTGGTGTGGTATAACGGACTATTGCTGTCCTTCATTATTCCTGCACAAAGTCTGTTTGGAGGCTGATATTGAATAGCCTGTGTAGATGCTTTGACAGGTCCTATTTCAGGCTGGCCAGTACACATCCTGGTATGTTATCTTACCCTGTAGAAGTAGTGTTCATGGCCTTGGACATGCTTTAAGGACTTGTTTTTGGGAGATTGGGGGGTGTGTAGATGCTGGCATGTGTTCTAGGAATGTGGCAAGGAAGGGGGTGAAGTTAGAGCTAAATGTATCTGCTAGTAGATTGGCTATGTCCTCTGCTTCAACAGTCACAAAAATTAAGTCCTCATAAAATTCAGCTAGCTGTAAATTCCTCAAAAAGTTCCAAGGAATCACGTAAAATTTATTATTTATTGAATAACATATATTTGGTTTGCTTGTCAGTGAACACTGCTAATAGTTTGGTCTTTGCAAATTTTGCAGCCACTGTAGGTCTTAATGGGGGTTAACTGGATCTTTTGGATCTTCGGGATACCAAAATGGCTGGAATGACTGGGTTCTTCACTGTAACAAAATCAAACGTAGCCTGATCAGTTCAACCCTGAATCAACATGTCATACAAACAACAGTCGACCTTCCTGTATGTAATATTAATTTCATTTTTAGACACTCTCATATAGGTGCAGTCATCAGACAAAAACTCCTACATCTTTAAAGAGTAGACAATGGAATCCATAATGACTACAACACCTCGTTCATCTGGATTCATAACACAAATGTTCTTATTGTGAATTAGCTCATCCAAGGCCAGCCATTCATTTGGAGCTAAATTGTCTCTGTATGCTCTTTTCTGTGAAGAAATAATTCTAAATTGCTCTTCACAGAATTTTTTGAACACCAGCACCATTGGGTGTTGAAGGGTATAAAAAATACTTTTCCTCTTCATACACAAGTTTGCCGTCTCTTCATTTATTGTAGGAAAAAAACAATCTTAAATTTAAGCTTCTGGTGAACAATTTAAACTGCGTCAGGGCTGCCACCAAATCTAGTCTAAATTTAGGCATATAAGTGAATCCCCTTTTGAGTAGTGTATAAACTCCCTCACTTACTACTGTGGTGCTTAAATTAAAAAGTTTAAAGTTACCTGTCCAGGTATATTTGTAAGTTGAAGCTACCACTGTTATGTCCTTCTATTCTCGATTCTTTCTGGACTCCAGTTATTCATAGAATTATTTTTCCGACCATTCCAATTCTGCTGTTGGGACGCATTCTGGCTGGCACTTCTCTTGAATTTTCTCAAACGGGGAATCCTCTAAAAAATGTCTGTCATCCTGATGTATCTTTTCATCAGTACCCCTTTATCCTTCCAATTCATTCTGTGTGTGGTAGTCCCTACCAGGGGATCTCTGACTAGAAATTGAGAGTGATGGATAAGCATGTTTTCCTGCATACTCATTAGCGTCCCTGACCAACTTTTTCTGTTTACATCCCTTATTTTGGACTATCTCCTTATCCACTTTATTGAACACTTTATGGTCATCTTCCTTATGATGCTGGAAAAGGAGATCTTTACAAATACTTCCATCCAGTTCTTTGATCTCCGTATGTAGCTTTGCCAACTTTCTATCATTCTCCTTCATTATAATCCTCATAAGCTCACGACTGGATCGATCAAACAACTCTAAAAGTTAAAAGTGAAACAGTGCATTTAACTCTACAGCACTGGGATATTTCCACCACCTTAATCCTTAATCCTTGAATTTAGCCAGGTCATCATTCAGATTCAGTAGATTAGCTTTTGTATGATCTCTGAATACTAAGTTATTGGAGGATACTTCTGGCTTCAGTCATGATGAATGAGACTTGATTTTTGGTCCAATTTGACTAGGGTGGAATTTACAACTGGTAAGGAACAGAACTGTCCTGTACTGGTGAGCACCAAGTCCAGGATTTTGTCGCCTATAGTTGGGTTGTGTGCTAACTGGTCCAGTGACTTTCAATTTATGAAGTCCAGAAATCTCTGGGTGGACATGTAGGGGGATATATATGTCTTCCAGTAGATGTAGGGGGTAGGTGAAGTCCTCTAGAAGAATGGTGTTTGACTTAATGCACAGACTCCATACTAGTCATGTTTGAAGTATGGGCTGAGGAGGACATAGAGAGGATCCTATAGTTAACTATGATATGATAAGGGGTTTTGTTACTGGGACATAGAAAAGTTCCAGGCTGTTACCCTGGAGGTGAAATTTTGTTTTATGATTATAGAGACACTGCTAATGTAGTGCAGAGGGCCTGAACACATGGTAGGCATTGAAACCTTGTAATGATGATTTGACCATGTCCCTGTGGCGATGCATATATCAGTTCATTTCAGGGTAAGGCATGCCTGTAGGGAGTGGAAGTTTTTGTCAAGCTACGTAGCATTAAGCAACAGTACCTTTATATCAGTCAAATTCTGTTTTCTTATGTTTGGAACTTTTGAAGACTGGCATTGCTTAGTAAAAGGCACTATGGGGTGAGCAAGGCTTTTGCTAATATAAAAAGGCCTTAGTGGGATTGGTACAGGCCATCCCTGGCAATACAATTAGGGTTATCTACCATCACCTCCCAGGTTGATATATATTGGACCTCTTTTGAATGACACTGGAAACTAAGCCAGTTGTTGAAGTAAATAATTTTTTGTTTTTCTTGTGGCATCATTCTTGGTGAAGGTAAAATGCTCCTCAAGGCTAGGTAATGCCTCCTGCCTTGGACACATATTCCGAGAGCTCATTCATGTCTGCCTTCTTATAGTGCAGGGAGTACATCTCAGGTCATTTATTCCCATGTGTACTGTGGCTATCAGTGTACTTGTGGTGCAGGGACTTGGGTGCTTGTGTGATGTGGCAGATTATGGTCCGAAGAGGTAACTGACAATGACCATCTCCTTCCTTAATCTGGTGAGTGATGCATCAATGTACCTCACTGTGCAATCTTTTATAACTAGGATGGTGGATTGTAATGAGGTTTGCTTTGTGGGCCTTTGAGTTGATACACTGTCAGAAATACATGCATGTTTTGCTGTGGGTGCTGTCTAAATTAAGTGTTTGTGAGGTTGCTGAGGGTACTTGTTTTTTAGATTAGACCATTACCAGCTTAGAAGGACATGAATTGCAGCTTGTTGGTCTCACATCATAGAAAACAATAGAGAACTAATCAAAATTAGGAATATTGAACACCAACCAAGAACAGGGTAACAGGCTAGGAGGACATACAATGCAATCTTTGAGGTCAGCAAGAGGAAGAGCAGACCTCAAGCAAGCAATTTTATCAGTGAGAAGCTGAGCAGTCGACTTGCATTAATAACTAACTAAAGCTCTTCTTGTGGCCAGACTGATTGGGCTTCACAGTGTTTCCACCACCCAAAAGACAGCAGCTGCTCAGTTAATCCCTGAAGAGATTTTGCTAGACAGAAGCTCCATTTTTTACAGGAAATGTTTGTTAGAAGGCATAGTGTTCATCAAGCTCAGCCTTCTGGACCCACAGTCCATCTTGGGGCCAGTAATTTTCCATCTTGTGCCCAGCTTGCTCATGGTGCTTTAGAAAACTGTCAAACTAAGTTTCACACCTTTTAGTAGAAACAAGGCAGACATCACCTGGGGCCATAGAATCCAATGTTTGAGAAAGCGATTTGTTGTAATCTTCCACTAGGGCATTCACTGAATCAGCACCGCTCTCTAATAGGAATTGAAGGAGCCCATTAAAAAAGAAGTCAGTACTGACATGATCAATATTGAGAAATACCCTCAGAGTCTGGGGTGACTATGACATAAGCAGGACCAGCTCAAAGGGGGCCAGTAAGTCATCTTACCTTGAGACTAATTCCACCCCCAGGTTGGTGGATGCCATATCCATCAGAAAGATGAAGTCTAATGTATGTACAAGTTTATGTGTAGCAGAAGTAATAACCTAAGTTAACCCAAAACCTTGCACAGTACAGTTAAATTCATAAGGAAAAGACTGTTTCAGTATCGACCCAGATATTAAAGTCACTCAGCACTACAAGCTGCTGATTACCCAAAACTGTATTAACAAGGAAGTCAGTGAATCCCTAAAGGATTGTCCTCTCACTACTACATGGACAGTAGAAGAGGCGAATCATGCAGTTTGCTCCTGCAAAAAGGACATGTTCAAAATAATTGACTTCCTTGTTAGCCTGAATTTACTGTTACAAATTCGACCCCCCACACACCCCTCATCCTACCCCTCCCAAGACAGTATATAGCCATGATTCCTGGTCGAATTGCTGTAGCTAGCTGAGGAACAAAATTCTTATCCATCTATGTCTCACATATGAAGGCTAGGTCAATATCACATAACAATTCAAATACAATGCTTCTCTTGTTGTGTATTAACCTTGTGTTAGAATACTGAGCACTAAGTGGGTCCTTGCTACCTGCTGATGATGGTTCAGTGGGACCCTGGGTATCATAAGGAGGTAGGAATGCTGACATTTTCCCTCAATGAAGTTGTACTGACCTCTCTGTCCTAACAGTGGTACATGTCCAGAGATGTCAACTAATGGTCAGTTATGATGGCCACCTCTGGGTAGTATAAAGGGGTGCAGGGCAAATAACAAGGATAAACTACAATATAATGCTATAATAAAGTGTAAAATGAATCAATAAATTAAAATGATTCAGTGGGATACGGAATTAACTGTGTTAAAAAAGATACAGTCCAATAATAAGGAGGTAGCATGGCTAATATTAAACAGTACTTAAAACTTGAATAAACAGACGCAGGAGTAGTTGATAAGAGACAATGCCTAAAAACTTAAATAAACAGGCATAGTAACCAAAGGATTAAAATAGTTGCAGAAATGACTTTTTAAAGTCTGTGTAATATAAAATAAAACAAAGCAGTATCTAATACATTTATTAAAAAAAAAAATAAAAAGTGAGAAATACTCTAGTAAAATAATAATGCTTAAAATAAGCCCCTAGTAAAGAATTTGCTGAATAAAACCAAGAATAAAGTAAGCAAAATGAGAATATGATATACATTAAGCAGTCCTTAAATAAATAAGATGAGGTAAAATTATTATTTTTTGAGGGACCCTCTCCTGCTAAAGAAAGAAGATAAAACAAATACTTTAATGCTAGGGCTTTAAACGATCAAATTAAGTCTCAAAAAGAGCCACTCATCACAGTTCCTTTCGTGATACCCCCTAACTCCTATCAAAGGCCTAAGCAGGACCAATTAAGCAGCAATTATAGCAGCAAATACAGTCCAGAAACCCACAGAAGGAGCAGCACCAGTTGCAAATTTCACACAGACAGCTTACTAATCATCTTCACATCAGAGAAATCCTCCCAGCCAATCACTTGCCAACTTTGTTTTGGTGTAGTATTTTTCAAAAAAATAGATGGGGGAGCAGTTAGCAGAATATTCAAATGCCCTTAATATAGGTGGCCATAAAATCTTAAGACATTTTTGAGATACTGATGCCCTCCAGTCATGAATCCTGGGAACCTAGAACTACATTAACAACATCAGTTACTGCAGTCAGTCCCAAAATGATTTGGTCCTGGAATACCAGAACAGTTTTGCATTTGCTGATAATTCCAATGATCTGCATGGACTTCCAAGTACTGATTCTCAAACCAAGAGCCTTGAAACTTCAAAGTAAGAACACCTAGAACTCTTCTGGTTGTAATGAAGACTCCGATCCATTCACAGAATAATTCTAGCTTTCCATTGAACTCTGTCAGATCTCTGGTTACAGGGTTTTGGTCAGAGGAGTAATTCTTTTTGGGTACAGAATCATAGCTTCTCAGTCTACACTTGGAAGCTTCATTTAGCCACCAGCAATCAGTGTCAGTGTCCGACAAACAAACTGGCCAAGAAATAATGCTCAGTGATGTGGAAGAAAGCAAGAAAAACACAACGTGTATGGCTAGGTAGCCAACATTGCCTCCATCTTTGCCACATATTGCTCACAAACCAGCGTGTTTCTTTATGAGGCCAAGCACCTTACACCTCCCTCAAACAGAGGAGGTCCAAGAACAGACCAATTGACCTCGTTACACTTCTCTCCAGTATCGGTCTACTACTTGGATCTGGTTCCCATGGGTCCTAACCCTAATAATGCACCTTGGTTGGATCTGATAATCGAAGAGACTTTGGCTTTGACTTTGTCCCTTACTGTCTCTACTCCAATGTTATTGGGTCGCGACAAGTCCCAGAGCTGAAGATTCAGTGTCACAGCAGTGACAATGGCGTTGAGCCCTGAAGTAATCAGAGCCTTTTTTCCCCCTCAGTGCCTCAGCACTTGACAGCTCTTTTGTAAGGTTCTCCTCAGAGCCAGTCTCCATTGGAATGGGGAGGCTTCCCGAGTCAGCTGACAGAGGAAGTACTTCCTTGGCTTCAGTGGCACAGTTGGCTTTCAAGGCTTTGGAAAGGGTCTTGGCCAGATGAAGAAGGCAAGTGCATGCATCTAATTTAGATCTGTCCTGACACCCAGTGGAACCTGTTCCTCATACCTCTCATTTGGATCATCAGGGACAGGCAGAACCCACAGGCTTTAAGACAGCTTGATACTCAATGTCCCAGTCTGATTCTGATTGGTCTCCATCAGAGCCCCAGAGATCTAGTCCAAGAAAGAAGATGCACAAATGGAAGCGCATAGACTCCTCTCCTGAGTGTGTCACTGAGGACACAGATTTGGATGTCAGAGAAGGATCCCAGATCCCCACTGGAAGATATCACGTTTGGGGACATCCTTGAATTGATCAGCAGAAGGGGGGGTGGTCCACTGAAACTCCTCTGTATGAGTCCAGGTTGCTTGAAGCTTTTGTGTCTGTATTGGTAAATCTTATGGCACAGAGGGCATGGAAATACCCTAATGTTACAGAGCCAATGCCTGAGAAACCAGACAGAATCCTAGTATCTCCAAAAGACAGAAAGCACTGGTCTAAAAGTCTGCCAGTAGATACTGTGGTGTTAGCAGTGGCCATGAAGAATGAACTGAGGAGAGTTCTTCTGTACATCCCCTTAACAAAGTGTCCAGGTCTTTGGACAGGCTAAGGAAATGGACATATGCTTCTGCAACTTTTGCACTCAGGGTGCTGAATTGGCTTGCTCATTTGACTCATTTCCAAAGGGACTTGTTCAAGCTGATATCCAAGTCTTTTTTGGGTTACTTATCATCAGATGTTCAAATGACAGTGGATGACCAAATGTCTGCCCTACAATCTGTTTCTAATGTTACCATGTGACTGCTATCAAACACAGAAGATGACACAGCAAGAGTAGCTGGTACAGGCATTACCATGTGTCTCCATGCCTAGATGTGGGTTTATGACTTTGTGGTAAGCTTCAAGGTGCCCTTCATTAATTTCCCTTTTGATGGTTCTACACTATTTGGACCCAAGGTAAAAGAGACACTTACCAGGAGTGAACAAGATAGCAAGACCTTATCTACTATAGGAATCCATTTCTCCACTCCATAAAGATCATATTCCAGGATTCAAAGGGGAGGTAAGAAAATGTGATTTCATGAAATCACAGGTTTTTCACTATGACACTTCTGGGATAGGCTTCCCCAAGGCAGAGCAGTAGGCAGCTCGAACGGACATCCCTCAGATGCAGACCACAGAATCAGATTTTCTTTGGTTTCTTCACTGAGAAACCCTACCAGTCCCTTTGAATGGTTATCTAGCTGCTGCACTCTGGAACCAGTTGGGGGTGCTTAACCTTACACTTACAAGCCTGGCAAATCATTACTTATGATTCTTTGGTGTTCAGGATAATCACCAGAGGCAATACCATATGCTTTTCATATCTGCCGAAGAAATAATCAGTTCAAATGTGCAACAAAAGAAGTTTCAAAGTTGTTCAACAGTTCTTTTTAGTTCCAAAGATGAAAGGGGACCTCAGACCAATATTGGACCTCAGCCACCTCAATGTATTTGTCAAAAAAAATGAAATTCCAGATGGTCATGGTACAGTCCATATTTCCTCTCTTGAGGAAGGCCAATTGAATGTGTTGTGTAAATTTCCAAGATGCTTGCTACCTGATAAAAATTCATAGGCAATCCGGGAGATTTCTTTGTTTTTGTCTAGGAGCCAATCATTATGAATGCACAGAACTGCGATTTGGTCTCACCACAACCCCACAGATGTTCACTGAGATGATGGCAGTGGTGGCAACTCACGTAAGACTACAGGAGATCCAGGTCTTCTCATACATAGACGATTGGCTCCTAACCACTTCCTACAGGGACCTACTGCTACAGTACTAAACGTTCCTACTCCATCTTGTAGATCAGTTAGGAAAAACTAGCAGTCATATGAAGAGCAAATTGCCCCTACCCAACACACACAATTCAAAGGGTGTCAGATCAACAGAATTCAACAAATTGTCAAGCTTCCAATGGCAAGAGTACTGTCATTAAGGCTGGTGGCTTCTCACGTAGTTCGCCCACAAGCCAGATTGATTCTTTGTTTGTTAGGTGTAATGGTCTCTACCATCATTTTAGTACTGCTAGCAATGTACCACATGAGAGTGTGACAATGGATGCTGTCGATCAAGTTGTCAAAGAGTCCCCATCCTCTCTACACCAGACTCTACCTTACTCAAATTTGCAGAAACCACATACGTTGGTGGATAACTTCTCAGTCAGTGTTAGAAGGGATACCCTTATATTCACCAATTCCCCAAGCCGCAGTAAGCATGGACACTTCCCTTCTAGTGTATGTGGGGAGGGCATTTTGAGAGAAAAACAGTTCAAGGGACTTGTTCAACTTCTGAGTCAAACTTTACTTCAGTATCTTGGAGATGAGAGCAGCTCTGCTAGTGTTGCAGGCATGTCCTTCAAGGATGCATCTGCAGTCATAACATATGGGTTGTCCTGCCTCAGGCTTCCAAAGTCTGGGTCTGGCCTCGGCTGATGTCGCACTTTGGGTATAAAAGCATCAGCCGACGCCATTTTCCTCAGTCTTTCTTGCCAAGCAGAAGTTGTTAAGTGCCAGTCGGTCAGATCCAGAGATTTCAGCTACCGAAGACTACTCTTTCTTGCCTCAGCCGATGTCAGACAAAGTAAATAATTGTTTAACTTGTGGGAAACAAATACCTCATAAGGATTTCCATTCTTACTGCCTTCCTTGCTTAGGCCCAGACCACGACATATCAGCTTGTTTAGCCTGTGCCTCCTTCAACCGACGGACTCTTAGACATAGAGGCATATTTTGGAACCGCTTTTGCTTATAAAATGCATATGGTCAAAAAAAGGACCGACACTAGCGGCCGCTGTTTGGGAAACCAACCGGCCCAGGCCGACGATGTCTCGGTTTCGGCTGAAACCGAGTCCACGGCTATTCCTACTACCAAAACCATACCTCCGACCACCGAGGCCAGAGAGGCCCCGGCTGAGTTGGCTTCTGAACTCCCTACCAAAGCTAGCATTCAGGAATTGTCCGACACCATACCCTTGGACATTTCTACCCCTGCAGCTTCTATGTCTATTAAGGCCTTCTCCAGGGCTAAAGCTGCCAAACTCTCTAAAGCTTTGCCTGCCAAATCTACATCCCAGAGGCCTGCCTCTAGTTCACAAATTCTCAGTCTTGCTGAGGACCTTATATCTTTAATTAGGGGTTCCCAACCTCACCCAGACAGGGCCTCCCAAATTCCTCCAGACAAAAGGCCCAGGACTGACCCCTCTGAACCTCACTCCTCAGATTACTCCTCGGATGGATCTGATTTGTCAGACCACCAGGAAGGGGCCTACTCGCCTTATGAGGATTCAAAGGCAGAAGAATCTATCCTGAAGAATTTTCATTTGGGGAGACTTTACACTCCATGAGAGAGCACTTTCAATGGCAGGGTCAGGATTTCTCTGATTCTAGAAAAAGATTAAGGACCTTTTTGCATTTGCCCCAGCATAGGCCCTTAGCCATACCTCCTGTTCTAACTATAATTGATGATGTGTACAATGATGTCAGCACTGCACCTGACTCTCTTCCTCCGGCCCCCTCCAAACCTGACAGATATTACAGGGTCCCGGATTCTCACTTCCACCTGTATAAAGCCCATGCTGCAGATCCAGAAACTCTTTCTCAGGGCCCTAAAGGGGTTGCAGCCGCTACTGCCAAAAATCCCCTACCCTCTGAAAGAGAATCTAGAACATTAGAGAGATGGGGTAAAAGGTTTATACATCTGCTACTCTTTCTGCCAGGGCATTAAACTGTCAATTCCATATGATACAGTACCAAGAATTTTTGTTAGATCAGTTGAATAAGAAACTTTCTTCTCCTGAACCTTTAGACCGTAAATCCCTTCAGGATTTGGTACACAACTCACAACAGGTCAGTAATCACTTCTTAAAATGTGGCTATGATGCACTGGAGGCTTCATTTAGATCAGCTATGACTGGGGCAGTAATTCGCAGGCATGCCTGGCTGAAGGAGCAATCCTTGCCAGACCATGTCAAGGCTAAACTACTCGATGCTCCAATGGAAAAACAAAATTTATTTGGCTCCCCTGCACAGGAGATTCTAAAGAAGGTTGAAGAAAAAGCAAAATCTGTGCAAACAGTTAAAGATTTCCTGCAAGTTCAACCTCCGAGGTTCAGCAGAAACTGTCCAACAAAGAATTAGTCCTTTCCAGACACCTCCAGAGCACAGAGAGGCAGGAACAGGCACCCTAGAGGCAGAGGTCAATCCAAGGGTTCCTACAGGGGCCGTCAGTGGCAGCCTGCCAACCAGAGGAGTAGTGCAACAGCTACAACTGCAACCACTACCACAGGACAGACCCAGTGACTTGACTCTGATTCCGCCTACCAGGGATCAACTAGAAGCGCTGGCTTTATTCTCGAAAAACTGGCATTGCATTACAAAGGATACATGGACATTGCAAATAACAGACAAAGGATACAGGTTACACTTTCACACTTTGCCCAAAAGAGGCGGAATGCCAAACCTTCCACCACACCAGAAGGCAGAGGCTTTAAGACAAATCAGCAGTTTACTTCAGATGAAAGCAACAGAAAGGGTACCATCTACAGAACAAGGCCAAGGATTTTACTCCAGACGATTCCTTGTACCAAGAAAAGAAAACCAATGGAGGCCTATTCTCGACCTGTCCACACTGAACACATATCTCATTGTGCCAAAATTCAAAATGCTGACCCTACAGCAACTTCTTCCCATGCTGGGCAAGGAGTCTTGGCTGGTGACTCTAGATCTCAAGGAGGCATACCTGCACGTCCCTATCCGACCAGATTGCAGAAGACACCTCAGATTTCTTGCAGGATCAGAGCATTATCAATTCTCAGCATTATCTACTGTGCCCAGAGTATTTACGAAATGCCTGGCATCAGTAATTGCACATTGCAGACTTCAGGGAATTCAAATTTATCCATACCTGGATGACTGCCTACTACAAGCGGACAACAAGAAAAAATTGTTAAAGGACTTGGCCTATGCCATACACCTGTTACAGGCCTTGGTATACACAGTCAACATCCAAAAGTCAAGACTAGTACCATCCCAAAGGATAACTTTTGATCTGGACACAATCACTCAGATGGCTTTTCTCACAGCAGAAAAACAAAAACAACTTCCAGATTACTTCATGACTCTGACAAGACAAACTCAGCTTACTGCAAGGAGAGTCCTGCAGGCCCTGGGTTACATGGCATCCTGTATAATCTTGATTCCACATGCCAGGCTACATATGAGGAAATTACAATGGTACCTAAGGAATGTATGGTCTCAACACAGTCGCAGTCTAGATACCATGATACCAATCATTCCATGCCTTCAAAAGGAATTCCTGTGGTGGTCTCTGGCCTGCCGGTCCAACAGAGGGTTGCCTTTCAACAAACCAAAAACAAGGCAGACCATCACCACGGACGCCTCAGACCGAGGATGGGGAGCACACATGGAGGACAAACGTATCCAAGGCCTATGGCCTCAAGGACAGCTAAGCATGCACATAAACCAAAAGAAAATGCTGGCAGTGAGGCATGCAATCGAGGCATTCAGTCCCTTCCTCCAGCAAGGACATCTGTTAATAAGGACAGACAACACCACGGTCATGTGGTACATAAACAAACAGGGAGGCACACATTCCTACCCTCTATGCCGGATGGCTATGGATCTGTGGGACCTATGCCTGAGTCTCAATATCCAGCTGCAGGCCAAATTCGTACCAGGAAAAGAGAACTCCCATTGATGTACAAGGTTCTACTGAAGATCAGGGAGGAACAGCCAAAAGTGATACTAATAGCTCCAGATTGGCCAAGACAACACTGGTACCCACTATTGAGAAGCATGTCTCAGGAAAACTCATGGCCTCTTCCCCTATGGCCTCTTCTTCTAACGCAGAACAATTTCAAGACCCTGCATTCCAACTTGAAAACATTGCAGCTAACTGCCTGGAAAATTCCTTAAAACCCAACCAAACTGTTTTATCTCAGAGGGTGAAGGACATTATCCTGGAGGCTCACAGACCTTCCACAAGAAAGGCATACTCAGCTAAATTGAAGAGATTTCTCATTTGGAGCACATCAAAGGGCACAGATGTCACAGTGGCAAATCTAGCACACATCCTCGAATACTTAGTAGAATTGTTCCACAATGGCCTGTCTTATTCTTCCATTAAATGGGCAGATAGCCTAGTATGAACCTATGAACCTATTAAGATTCATGCTTCAGCAATTTCAGCAGAATACAATATGGATCCACCTATCTTCTCACACCCTCTTCTCAGACAGTTTTTGAGAGGAATCAAAAATGTTAAACCTCCAAGAAGACCCCCCCCTACCTGCATGGGATCTCAATTTTGTGCTGGAAAAATTGACATTACCTCCTTTTGAACCAGCAGCATCAGCAGACCTACAGTTTTTATCTTGGAAAACTGCATTCCTTCTGGCAATCACTTCATCAAGAAGAGTATCTGAATTACAGGCATTAATGGCAGTGCAGCCTTTTCTTATTTTTCACAAGGATAGAGTGTCACTGAGAACCAGTCCTACTTTCATGCCAAAGGTGGTAGCCAGGGTATCCTTGAACCAAGCTATTCACTTGCCTACGTTCTTCCCTAACCCACAGAACAAAGGGGAAAAACTTTTGCACACCTTGGATATACACAGACAACTACGCTACTATCTGGACAGAACTAAAACAAACAGAAAAACTGACCAACTTTTTGTAGCATATGCAACTGGGGTGCAAGGAAGAGCAATTTCCAAACAGACAATTTCAAAATGGATAGGAAATTGCATGCTACTCCTTTCATGGAAAGACAGCTCCTGAAAATATCAGGCCTCATTCCACAAGGGCCACAGCCACCACCACAGCTTTCCAGGGTGGCTACCAAGGACATTTTAGAAGCTGCTACTTGGAGCTCCGTGCATACATTTGCCAAGCTTTACAATCTTCCTTTATACTCCAGATCCCGAGCAGGGCTTGCAACTGCAGTACTGCAGGGGATTTTAACTACACCATCTTTCTCTTAGTACCTCCTCCCCCAGATTGGCTATGGTATTCTACCCGTATGTTATGACTGCAGATGCATCCTTGAAGGACATAGTATAGTTTTGTACCTACCATAAATGTAGATGTCCGATAGGTATGCATCTGCAGTCTCCTTCCCCTCTGTGGTATTCCTAGGGTGCTTACCCCTCTTTCAGCTAGCTGGGGGAATCTATTATGGTGTATTTGTTTGTTTATATATGTATATAATTTGCTATTGTTTGGAACTTCTCAGCAATTATTCAAATTTAGCCTTCCTAGAGGGCACCTGGCATCTGGGGCAAGAAAAACTGAGGAATGATGCTTTTATACCCCAGAAGCTCTAAAGTGCAACATCAGCCGAGGCCAGACCCAGACTTTGGAATCCGGCTGCCTGAGGCAGGACAACCCATATGTTATGACTGCAGATGCATACCTATCGGACATCTACATTTATGGTAGGTACAAAACTGTACTTTTTCAGGACTACCTATCCAAGGGTGTGATTTCCATCCAGACAGACAATATGTTAGTGATATGGTGCGTCAACAAACAAGGGGGAACATGTTTATATTATTTGTCAGGGGGCCATGTAAGTCTGGCACTTGGCAATGCCATGCTATGCCATCATTTTTTGGTAGCAACACACATTCCCAGGATATCAAATGTATAGCGGACAAGTTGAGCAGGTCTTTCCTATTACCTCATGATTGGCCTCAAAAACAGACAGTGGTAACAGATATTTTCAGGTGTTGGGCCCAACCTTGCTGTGTCCTCTTTGCCTCCTACTAAACAACAAGTGCAGCAGTTACTTTGCCTTCATCCCTTCATAGGGACAGTCCAAATTTGGCTCCGTGGGTCTCTTCTGTACTTTCCCACCAATATCTATCTTGAAAAAATTCCTACAGAAAACCATAAAATGTAAGACCAAGGTAATCGTCATTGCCTGTTCTGGCCCCTGCAGGGTTGGTTCCCCTTCCTTTGGCCTCATTTGCTGCACCCATCCAGGATGCATTTTCCAGATCTACAAACCATAAACTAATCACATGGTTTCTCCAATTTTAACAATAGCCAGAGATGCTAGGCTGTATTCTCCTGTAATCCACATAATCTGTTCTTTTCAAAAGGAAAGAAACCAAAAACCATAAATGCAAATAGAAAAGATTTTCTATGTGGGTGTTGTCAAAAGGATTACATCCTTTTCCTGCCCTTCTTCCATTGATACCGAAATTTCTCTTAGAACTTTTCCACCAGAGTTCCAGTTTTTCTGCTATCAAAGATCACATGACTGCCATTTCAAATTTTCACATAGACCAGAATGACTTGTCCATTGCTTCTCTTAGGATATCCAAAGCTTTCCTCAAAGGAACTTTTTTGTTGAGAACACCCATTTGGGAGCCAGCTCCTTCTTTGGATGGCACATTGTTACTTCTACTCATTGACTCATAATATTTTGAGCCTGCAGTGTCAGCTGACTGGAAGTTTCTTTCTTGGAAAACCATATTCGTGATTGCCGCTGTCTCTGCTGAATGAATTTCGTTATTACAAGCACTTTCATGCAAGCCTCCCTTTCTCATCTTATACAAAGATAGAGTATCATTGAAAACAAACCCTACCTTTCTTCCAAAAGTATCATCTGAAGCAAATCTGAATCAATATATTGACCTGCCAATATTTTTCCAAATTAATCTGCTAAAGAGAACATGTGCTTCATACATTTGATGTTCACTGACAACTTACATTTTACTTTCACCGTACCAAAGATATTAGAACCAAAACAAAATTGGGACACCATGTGTCAAAAGTTACACTTTCTAAGTGGTTGGTGGACTGCATTTCCTTCATTTATAAAACTTGAGGATTGTCTATACATTTAAACACTAGAGGAATTGCTACCTCTACAGCATTCATGAAAAGAGTTCCTGTTAGTGACATCTGTGCAGCAGCAACTTGGTCAGCACTACATACCTTTATATCTCATTATAAGCTGTATGTACATTCTGGAGCTCACACATCTTTAGGATCTGCCATTCTTTGGAATGTCTTTCCTTGAGACCACCCAGGTCTTTTAGATAACTTGGTTGTTGTTGTTTGTCTTTTTGGCTTTTCCCGGTTAGGAGTCGCCACAGTGGAACTCCGGTCCACTAATGATTGGCAGTAGATCTTTATGGTGCCGAGTTGCCAGCCCAATGCCCAACTTTCAGTGAAGGCATGCCCATTTACATATGTCTTTCGGAGGCCACTCGACTGTGGGGAGGACATGCAGACTCCACACAAAAGGCACTCCAGCTGAGAATCGAACAGGAGAACCTCTTGTTGTGAGCAACAACACTACCGCTGTACCACCACGGCTTACTCTTTGAAATAACTTGGTAATGTGTCCCAAATGTTGAATCGGATGAACGTAGACAATATCTTATATGAAAGTTATGTACTTACCATAATGACATTTCCATGTTGTCTCATTTTCATTGAATTTAACATCCCTCCCTCCTCCCCACTTCCAAATTGCTGTATGCAGTGTTCTGTTGCTCAGACAGACCTTGATTAAGAACTTGAATGCTTAAGCTCACTTTTCCAAGCGTAACACACTTAACATGTTGTTATTTCATTCCATGGTAGTTTTCTTTTAGTAACGATATTTTTTCTGTGACTAGAATAGTCAGTTAGCTCAATCTGATGTAATTCAGAAAAAAGAAATGAATTGTGGTTAGGGGAGCAGTCAGAGTCTCTGATCAAAAGCTCTAACAGATGGCACCAAGGTCAGATTTGATTGGATCTGACTACCCAAACATTGAACTGGACAAAAATGAGACAACACAGATCTATTTTTATGGTAAGTACATAACTTTCATTTCCATGTCTTCATGTTCACATCTATGCACTGCATACAGCATGATTATGTACCACAGTCGTTTAGCCTTCAGTGTGCTATTATATCAATCTACTTATTTAAATGTATGTATCTTTGTAAAGGTTTTCAATGACTTAGAGACAAGACCATATTCAAAAACATGCTTTACTGAAAAGGGAAACTTGCATCTAAAGTTAAGTAAGTATAGTAGATCATGTGTAATAAAACTGGAGTTTCAAAGCATAAGCATCTTGCAACTAAGTCAGCAACTTCCACTGGGAGTGCTTATGATCAACAAAATGAATTCAGCAGGGCTAAGGTGCTAGGCAAGCAGTCTTGTAGCTTAAATACTGTAGGCTAAGATGATGAGTATAATGTTCTACATTTATGTACCTAGTGCACTTTAAGTCACTGTGCCTTGTAGCTGTCCTATGCAACTATAGTGAAGACTAGAATATAGTGAAGATTAGAAGTTGTGTAACTTATGTATTGAATGATGCAACTAATGTACTTAGGCATATGCCAAGTAGCTCATTGAGTGCTGACTGATGTCAGTCACAAGTTACCATATCTCTCAACCTTCAATATCCAAAAAGGGAACACCACAGTTCAAAATGTGGGACAGAAAGGGAAAATGTGAAACACACACTTACAAATAACTTAAACTGGGAATCTCACAGCATGGTTAGTAACTGTCTTTATACTTAAAACTAGTACTTTTGTTGAATTATCATGATTCAGTATCACTTGGTATTATTTACCATTGATATTTGTCAAAAAATTTGCAATGATTACTATCTGCCAAACTCTTCACTGTAGAACAGTGTGGAACATAAGATTTTTAAGACTTGGCATGAGGAATGCTCCCCATAATAAGAGATGGTTGAGAGGTATGCATGCCACAAAGGTATGACATTGATTCATTAAATCTAGTACAGCTGTATCAACTAAACTGCTTTATTAATCATTCGCAAGGATTCCATTTAGAGTCCTCTTTCTGAATGTCAAGGATTTCCTCGAGAAGACATTCTGATCTCAGGCTGCTGAATCTCAGTCAACGTGCATATGTATTGTAGAATGAAAGTATAATTGTACTTCGTCACACCTTTAAGCTTACATTGCTTCAGATCATGTACTTTACCCCATGTTACTAGAAAATTTCTAATTTTTTGTAGAGCACTGGTCACTGCATAAAGTCAATTGTATGCAAAATTTGGACTTGTGCCTGGTCTTAGCTGGTCACTAATGACAAAACCATTGTATAGTATTATAGTATTTCAGTATGGAATGCATTAGAAGTCATGGAATTTGAAATATCAACACAGTTAAGCTGATGACATATTAGTGTCTTACCAGCTAGTTTAAACATGAATGTCACTTTTAAACATGAATATTTTTATGAACATTAGGTGCTACAGAGGAGTAGTTAGTATCTCATTATAGGTTAACATCCGCAGTCATTTTTGAAAAGTAAGCTAGTTTGTGACCTCATATATACCAATTTGAGATCATTTTACTAACTTGGGAATATGATGTTTCTCATAAAGCTTAATTTGTGGAATTTATGTCTTACTTGCAATATAGTTTAAATGTATTATATTCTTGCTGACATTTTGGACTTGAAGAACACAATCAACACCATTTGGACTATTAACAAATATAAAGAACTGGCTGCTTTTACTTACTTTTTGTGGCAGTAATCCACCTCCTTAACAGATGTTATTCTTTGGAGAAATATAAGAATTCACAGAAGCTGCACACAAATAAAATATATTAACAGACAATAACTAAAGAGAATCCAAAAATTGCCTTAAATAGGTTATATCTTACTTCTGGAAAAATATTTTGAAAATAATGGCACTGATTTAAACACATTATTTCCTAATTGTGTCAGAATTGAAATAAAATTCTGAGAAAATAGCGACACATGAGAAGGATTTTTTAACTGTTAGTAATTCATAATAAAAAAAAAAACACTTAACCACTGACAAAGGTACAAAAGAACAGCCATTTAGTGGCAGTCAAATGTATTAGAAAATCAAAATTATTTAGCATATAATTAAAAAGTAATGCATAATATAACCATCTGATTGTATACTTAAGGTCTGTTTTATATTATAGCCATAAGGTTCATTAGCAGAAATCATATGGTATTCATTGGGTTTTCTGTAAAGTCACTTTACTGCAAGCATATCACTAAAATGTTAACGTATTTTTGGTTTACTGTTACCATGCGGCATGCATAAGTGCAGCAGATGTCCTATTTGCCACAGTATCAGTAGTATGAATTCTGCATATGATATTTATTCGTGTCTACATTTTATGTTTTTGATTGTTCATGCAGACTTGAATATATGGACATAACTATTAGTGAACTCCAGGTATCATTAACGTTTGCCCTACTACATTCTGTGATTTCTGCAGTCCTCGAAAGTTGTTTTGATATGGTTTTCCTTCCTAAGTATAGAACATCACTATTTGTTTATGATGTAAATGCATAGAAAAAAGAAATAAAGAGAGTGGGGCTAGGGCATGCTCTGTTTAAAGATTAGTGAGATTTATTTTGTCATCTTCTTTTATTGACGTATTGAATTTTGCAATTAACTAATGTCATTGTTAATGTAACAAGGTTTTGCTGAATGCTAGAGCTCCTAAATTAATCACAAAATTAAATAAAATGAAAATAATCCAAGACATAGCACACTGCCCCAAAGTTTTTTTTATGAAGCCTGTTTCTCTGTGCTTTTCCAGGATTTACATCATATCAGTAAGGCAGGGTTTTACATTAAATTGACATGTATCTAAAGCATTTGCTTAAATGTACAATTAGGCATGATTTGATGATTTGAATAAGAACTGATTTTTTTCTAGGAAAAAAAAAAGTAAAACAGCTTTCCAGCTGTGGTACAATGTGTGTGTGTACTTACATTGATTGACACACCCGAATATCAGTATCATTAATGTTGACCACAAAAGGAGGAAAGTCCTCGCTGCATGGAAAAAATAAAATAAAATAAAGAACACCCCCTATACCTCCTGCTAATTGTATATACTATCACCCTCTGCTAATTATATATAAGGCACATATTCCACAACCCCAAAGACTGTCAGTCTTGCACACTTGTCGATCATCTGCTTTGTCAACCAAAGAGTATTGAGCAAACAGATGTCGACATTCATGAGTTTCAATCATTTTCACCAATACCAAATACACACACACACACATATATATTGATATATATTTAGAGAGAGAGCTGTATGGAAGTACCACATACATGCACATAAACGCACACATTCATGTGCTGAATAATAGTTTTATAACAATGTAGCACTATAATTAACAAATATATTACAAATCTGTTGCAGAAAATTTTAGCAACACATGGCCCCATATCCTACCTGAGTTTGGTTTATGGGCATGAAAGTCATTCCAGTTCAGTTTGGTGTGGGCTGTTTGTCAAACTGTGTCAGAAACCACTAATAAGTTTAAATCCTTCTCCTCACAGTGATTTAAGATCATGTTAGCATTTTATAACCTTAACAGCAAAAGTTATCTCTGGTCATTTTTTCTTCCTGTTTAATTTGTACTGATTTTTATTCACCTGTTTTTTTATAAATTATCACATCTGTACTTTGAAACAATTAATCATAGGATTATATTCAAGATTTTGGCATATATGGCCCTTAGTTATTCGTAGTGACCAAAAGATTAAAAATGTGGCTACAACCACCAGAATTAGGTTTCTGAGGAGGGTTACTGGTCTTATTTTGATCAGCTTGGCAGCCTAAAGAGTATGGTGATGTGGAAGATACCAGGAGTAAAATGTTTGCACCTTTAATAACATCCAATGAACCACTCCTTGAGCCAAAAACCTACGACCACCATATAACAAACACCTTTATTCAGGCCACATAAAATGATCCACTGTTCACAAAACGAGTCAGCAATCCAACAATCCAAAATGGTAAAATAATCCACAGGATAGGTCAAGCGCTTTCGTCGATAGACTTCATCAGAACAATTAATAGTAGGTACTAACACCATTTTTATTTGTACCTAGTACCATCAATTGAAAAGAACCAATTCAAAATTAAAGTGACAGTGTGTTTTTAACCTTAAAAACTTAGACTCCCCAAACAAAACTATTTATCTTATAAAACATTCATTCAATTATACAAATCTTTTTAATAAAAAAATCATTCTAATAAAAAATGTATTATTCTGAAAATTTAAGTTTTTTAAAAAAATGAAGTTTTTTTAAAAAAATGAGGTTGTCAAGGTTGAATGAAAAGTTAAAACCAGTATCAACACTGTGTTGCTCGATATCTCAATTCAGGTTTTAAGCTGATGTGTTCGTTTAAACCTGGGGGAACTGTTGCATTTAACCTCAACTGCCATCTAACCTCAGCCCGAAGTAACTGATTTCCCCAGTCACCCCCCCCCTAAAGTTCTTACCTACAATTTCCAAAATACCAAATCTAAAAAAATGGTCAGCATGGCTAACTTTAGTGTGTTTATATAGGGCATTGTCATCCTTTTTCAAAATACTATACATGTGCTCGTATATTCTCCTACTCAAACGCCTTTCTGTTTTTCCAACATAAAAGTGACCACAGGTCTGACAAACGGCTAAATATATTAAGCCCTGAGAGGTACATGTACCTGCCACAAAGTTGACTATTATTTGGTTAGGTCCAAGTGAAACAGAGGGAGTGTCAATGATAAATTTACAATAATCACAGGCCCCACATTTGTGAGTACCTCTTCTAAGACTTCTTTTATCAGATGTTGGATTTTCTAAAAGGTTCATTAGGTTCCTATTCACCCGATATGTAAATTGAGGGCTATCACCAATATTTTTAAGCAACTCCGTATTCCCTTTAAACATCGTCCAGTTGTTTTTAATTATATTTTTAACACATTGTGATGTCTCACCATAGGTTAATACCATGGTTTGTGTAAAATCTATATCTACACATATATCTTGACTAACCTTCTCCTCATCTTCACCTGATAGTGGTTTAAATCTAGTACCCCATTCGAAACACACCTGGTCCTTTATGTTGTTAATAAAACTCAATGGGTAACCTCGAGCCCCAAACATGTTGACCAGTTTTTCCACCTCTAGTTTGAATAGATCAAAATTTGAACACATACGGGCAACTCGCACCATTTGCCCTTTTACTATGTTCCTCTTCACAAATATGGGGTGGCTACTTGAAAATTCCAAATAGTCATTGGAAAATGTTGGTTTTCGATATACAAATGAAGTGAAACTGTTAGTACTCTCTTCTTTCATTAGTTTCACATCTAAATAATTGATGGAAGAATTTCCATTGTCACCAGTGAATTTAAAATAATCACAAATTCCATTCAAATAATCCAAGAATGTATCGTGTAAGTCACCACCCTTCCACAAAATAAAAACATCATCCAAAAATCAGAGGTAAATTGACCAATTTCCATTGTAAGGTGACCCAAAAATGTACTCCGTTTCCCATTTAAACATAACAAGGTTGGCAAACAGTGGGGCACAACTGTTTCCCATGGCTACGCCCCTTGTTTGTCGGAAAAACTCACCACCAAAACAAAAAAAGTTGTTTTTAAGAATCACTTCTATCAATTCCAGAATGAAGTTGATCATACTGTGACTCAAACTAGTTTTTTCCACTAAAACATCATAAAAGAACTCAAGCCCCTTGTCATGTGGTATTGAGGTAAAAAGGTCAACCACATCTATGGTGGAAAAACAAACATTTTTGTCGTAGTACTGTCCCTTAATCCTCCTGAGAAAATCCCATGAGTCAATTAAAATATGGTCAATAGGTACCAATGCCTCTCTGACCATACGGTCAATAAATACTCCTAATGGGTAGGTCATACTTTTCAGGCCAGAAATTATGAGCCTGTAAGGGGGGATCATAAACATCCTTATGTGTTTTAGGAATACCAAAGGCTATGGGGATAGTAGGATGTTCAACATTCAAAAAATTGAATATCTCCTCATTAATTGCACCTTGGTATAGTGAATCCTCCAACAGCAATCTAATCTTTCTGTAAGAAATGTTAATTTCATTCCTAGAAACACATTCACATTTTGTTTCATCTTGCAACATGTTAAAAATTCTATTGTTATAATCCTCTGTGTTTGCTATTACCATGCCCCCTCCCTTATCAGGTTTCATGAACCTGATATCGGTGTTACCTCTGAACCTGTCCAAAAGACACTTCTCTGTCTTACTTAAATTGAAAACTTTTGACTTATGCTCACTAATCTTACGATAAATCTCTTGAGAGCATACATTTTCGAAAGAATTTAATAGAGGGTGTAGTGGAGGGTTGAAACAACTCTTTTTCTTAACACAAACATTTGTTCTTTCCTTAGTGTGTTGTGAATCTTTAAATAAGAATTTTAAATTTAACTTCCTCGCAAACAATTTTAATTCAATTAATGTGTCACAAATATTTTCCTTAAAAGCTGGAACAAATTTAACCCCCTTCATAAGCAAATGAAACAGGTCTCTATTAATTTCAACCTCAGCTTAGTTAAAAATGTTAACTCCCCTATAGGTGCAAACTAAACCATTGTTTTGAACAACAATTGTTTCATCTGTTCCTGGGTCAGAACAGTTAACATCATCTAAACCTGATGGTAACTGTTCTTTCTCCACACGTTTTGATTTCTGTAGCTGTTCCGTTTCCCACCCCCGCCTGTTGCCCCTAAAAAACTACTATTGTCTTCCCTATGTTTGTATTTGTCCTGGAGCCTTGCTGATCTTCTAAGGGGTGGGTAGTCAGAATCATATGTGTTATTAATATTGTTTAATCTACCACCTTGCATAGCCCTATAATGGCTCCCTTCATTATCAAGCCGTCTATCAAGTAGTTCTTCTCCTTCCAAATATGCTTTAGGGAGTGGGTATGCAAGGTGGTTTTTATACTCATATTCATCCCTTGACAACTTCTTCTTTTTCCTCTCTATGTTAACATTCACTTCATTTTCTACTTTGTCAAATAAAACATTATACTTATGGTTATATCTATCAAAATCATTGTCCATTAAAACCAAACTGTTCAATTCATCAACATCTTTTAAATACTCAGAAATTCGCTTGTTGTTAATTTTTATAATAAACACAATTAGTTCCAACCCGTGTCTGTCAAACATTTGTAAAAGCTCCAAACATTCGGGTTATCCCTTTTTAATGCCATTAGGGAACCTAAAAACTCTGAGTCCCTTAGGGACTCTCTTTTTATCTAAACATTCGTTAAGATACGCATTGTCACACTGAAGTCCGCGTACTTTTAAAAGTTTCATCTCAAGGTCAACTAACCTGGAGTCAATACAGTTCGTTTTTTCAACCATGTTGCCTTCCTGAAAAAAGAAATGGTCATTTTTAATCCACTCTTTTAGGCGATCGTGTGTTTGTTTAGTCCCTTGACAACTTATTCTGACCTCCGCGTCATTGCTAGAAGGCTCCACAATACTCTCTTTGTTCCGAGCCCCCTGGTGTATCCTACTAACAGTCCTAGGTGGTAATTCCCTTCCTTCCGGGTTGACACTGATGTCAGAAATGCTTTTAACCTGAAATGATGGGTTTTGTAGTTTAATAACAGCTTCCTGCAGCTCTGAAACCTGATTTGTAAGGTTCAGAATAAGATCCAAAATACGATCCCCTCCATCGTTCATCTGCTGTCCGCAGGGAAAAGGAAAGTTGTCAAGTTCATCTTCGAACACAGGGGAAAGTCCGTTTTCCTCCATAGTAGGTCTAGGTAGCTCAACACACCAAACTGTAACTAGTAAACCAAAAAGGTGTGTAAAAGAGTGGCAACAACCACTAATAACATCCAATGAACCACTCCTTGAGCCAAAAACCTACGACCACCATATAACAAACACCTTTATTCAGGCCACATAAAATGATCCACTGTACACAAAACGAGTCAGCAATCCAACAATCCAAAATGGTAAAATAATCCACAGGATAGGTCAAGCACTTTCGTCGATAGACTTCATCAGAACAATTAATAGTAGGTACTAACACCATTTTTATGTGTACCTAGTACCATCAATTGAAAAGAACCAATTCAAAATTAAAGTGACAGTGTGTTTTTAACCTTAAAAACGTAGACTCCCCAAACAAAACTATTTATCTTATAAAACATTCATTCAATTATACAAATCTTTTTAATAAAAAAATCATTCTAATAAAAAATGTATTATTCTGAAAATTTAAGTTTTTTTAAAAAAATGAAGTTTTTTTAAAAAAATGAGGTTGTCAAGGTTGAATGAAAAGTTAAAACCAGTATCAACACTGTGTTGCTCGATATCTCAGTTCAGGTTTTAAGCTGATGTGTTCGTTTAAACCTGGGGGAACTGTTGCATTTAACCTCAACTGCCATCTAACCTCAGCCCGAAGTAACTGATTTCCCCAGTCACCCCCCCCCTAAAGTTCTTACCTACAATTTCCAAAATACCAAATCTAAAAAAATGGTCAGCATGGCTAACTTTAGTGTGTTTATATAGGGCATTGTCATCCTTTTTCAAAATACTATACATGTGCTCGTATATTCTCCTACTCAAACGCCTTTCTGTTTTTCCAACATAAAAGTGACCACAGGTCTGACAAACGGCTAAATATATTAAGCCCTGAGAGGTACATGTACCTGCCACAAAGTTGACTATTATTTGGTTAGGTCCAAGTGAAACAGAGGGAGTGTCAATGATAAATTTACAATAATCACAGGCCCCACATTTGTGAGTACCTCTTCTAAGACTTCTTTTATCAGATGTTGGATTTTCTAAAAGGTTCTTTAGGTTCCTATTCACCCGATATGTAAATTGAGGGCTATCACCAATATTTTAAGCAACTCCGTATTCCCTTTAAACATCGTCCAGTTGTTTTTAATTATATTTTTAACACATTGTGATGTCTCACCATAGGTTAATACCATGGTTTGTGTAAAATCTATATCTACACATATATCTTGACTAACCTTCTCCTCATCTTCACCTAATAGTGGTTTAAATCTAGTACCCCATTCGAAACACACCTGGTCCTTTATGTTGTTAATAAAACTCAATGGGTAACCTCGAGCCCCAAACATGTTGACCAGTTTTTCCACCTCTAGTTTGAATAGATCAAAATTTGAACACATACGGGCAACTCGCACCATTTGCCCTTTTACTATGTTCCTCTTCACAAATATGGGGTGGCTACTTGAAAATTCCAAATAGTCATTGGAAAATGTTGGTTTTCGATATACAAATGAAGTGAAACTGTTAGTACTCTCTTCTTTCATTAGTTTCACATCTAAATAATTGATGGAAGAATTTCCATTGTCACCAGTGAATTTAAAATAATCACAAATTCCATTCAAATAATCCAAGAATGTATCGTGTAAGTCACCACCCTTCCACAAAATAAAAACATCATCCAAAAATCAGAGGTAAATTGACCAATTTCCATTGTAAGGTGACCCAAAAATGTACTCCGTTTCCCATTTAAACATAACAAGGTTGGCAAACAGTGGGGCACAACTGTTTCCCATGGCTACGCCCCTTGTTTGTCGGAAAACTCACCACCAAAACAAAAAGTTGTTTTTAAGAATCACTTCTATCAATTCCAGAATGAAGTTGATCATACTGTGACTCAAACTAGTTTTTTCCACTAAAACATCATAAAAGAACTCAAGCCCCTTGTCATGTGGTATTGAGGTAAAAAGGTCAACCACATCTATGGTGGAAAAACAAACATTTTTGTCGTAGTACTGTCCCTTAATCCTCCTGAGAAAATCCCATGAGTCAATTAAAATATGGTCAATAGGTACCAATGCCTCTCTGACCATACGGTCAATAAATACTCCTAATGGGTAGGTAATACTGTTCGGGCCAGAAATTATGAGCCTGTAAGGGGGGTCATAAACATCCTTATGTGTTTTAGGAATACCAAAGGCTATGGGGATAGTAGGATGTTCAACATTCAAAAAATTGAATATCTCCTCATTAATTGCACCTTGGTATAGTGAATCCTCCAACAGCAATCTAATCTTTCTGTAAGAAATGTTAATTTCATTCCTAGAAACACATTCACATTTTGTTTCATCTTGCAACATGTTAAAAATTCTATTGTTATAATCCTCTGTGTTTGCTATTACCATGCCCCCTCCCTTATCAGGTTTCATGAACCTGATATCGGTGTTACCTCTGAACCTGTCCAAAAGACACTTCTCTGTCTTACTTAAATTGAAAACTTTTGACTTATGCTCACTAATCTTACGATAAATCTCTTGAGAGCATACATTTTCGAAAGAATTTAATAGAGGGTGTAGTGGAGGGTTGAAACAACTCTTTTTCTTAACACAAACATTTGTTCTTTCCTTAGTGTGTTGTGAATCTTTAAATAAGAATTTTAAATTTAACTTCCTCGCAAACAATTTTAATTCAATTAATGTGTCACAAATATTTTCCTTAAAAGCTGGAACAAATTTAACCCCCTTCATAAGCAAATGAAACAGGTCTCTATTAATTTCAACCTCAGCTTAGTTAAAAATGTTAACTCCCCTATAGGTGCAAACTAAACCATTGTTTTGAACAACAATTGTTTCATCTGTTCCTGGTCAGAACAGTTAACATCATCTAAACCTGATGGTAACTGTTCTTTCTCCACACGTTTTGATTTCTGTAGCTGTTCCGTTTCCCACCCCCGCCTGTTGCCCCTAAAAAACTACTATTGTCTTCCCTATGTTTGTATTTGTCCTGGAGCCTTGCTGATCTTCTAAGGGGTGGGTAGTCAGAATCATATGTGTTATTAATATTGTTTAATCTACCACCTTGCATAGCCCTATAATGGCTCCCTTCATTATCAAGCCGTCTATCAAGTAGTTCTTCTCCTTCCAAATATGCTTTAGGGAGTGGGTATGCAAGGTGGTTTTTATACTCATATTCATACCTTGACAACTTCTTCTTTTTCCTCTCTATGTTAACATTCACTTCATTTTCTACTTTGTCAAATAAAACATTATACTTATGGTTATATCTATCAAAATCATTGTCCATTAAAACCAAACTGTTCAATTCATCAACATCTTTTAAATACTCAGAAATTCGCTTGTTGTTAATTTTTATAATAAACACAATTAGTTCCAACCCGTGTCTGTCAAACATTTGTAAAAGCTCCAAACATTCGGGTTATCCCTTTTTAATGCCATTAGGGAACCTAAAAACTCTGAGTCCCTTAGGGACTCTCTTTTTATCTAAACATTCGTTAAGATACGCATTGTCACACTGAAGTCCGCGTACTTTTAAAAGTTTCATCTCAAGGTCAACTAACCTGGAGTCAATACAGTTCGTTTTTTCAACCATGTTGCCTTCCTGAAAAAAGAAATGGTCACTTTTAATCCACTCTTTTAGGCGATCGTGTGTTTGTTTAGTCCCTTGACAACTTATTCTGACCTCCGCGTCATTGCTAGAAGGCTCCACAATACTCTCTTTGTTCCGAGCCCCCTGGTGTATCCTACTAACAGTCCTAGGTGGTAATTCCCTTCCTTCCGGGTTGACACTGATGTCAGAAATGCTTTTAACCTGAAATGATGGGTTTTGTAGTTTAATAACAGCTTCCTGCAGCTCTGAAACCTGATTTGTAAGGTTCAGAATAAGATCCAAAATACGATCCCCTCCATCGTTCATCTGCTGTCCGCAGGGAAAAGGAAAGTTGTCAAGTTCATCTTCGAACACAGGGGAAAGTCCGTTTTCCTCCATAGTAGGTCTAGGTAGCTCAACACACCAAACTGTAACTAGTAAACCAAAAAGGTGTGTAAAAGAGTGGCAACAACCACTAATAACATCCAATGAACCACTCCTTGAGCCAAAAACCTACGACCACCATATAACAAACACCTTTATTCAGGCCACATAAAATGATCCACTGTACACAAAACGAGTCAGCAATCCAACAATCCAAAATGGTAAAATAATCCACAGGATAGGTCAAGCGCTTTCGTCGATAGACTTCATCAGAACAATTAATAGTAGGTACTAACACCATTTTTATGTGTACCTAGTACCATCAATTGAAAAGAACCAATTCAAAATTAAAGTGACAGTGTGTTTTTAACCTTAAAAACGTAGACTCCCCAAACAAAACTATTTATCTTATAAAACTTTGTTTAAAAATGTTTGCACCTTTATGTTGAGAGGATCTAGCTAAGGTGTTTTAGACAGCTTTTAGGGAATACCCCCATGATGAATCTTGCTGCGTGCAAACCACTGAGAGGAAACACTAGGGAAGGCCAGAGATATACCAAAGGGAATTATGTATAATTCTTGGCCTGAGAATTCCCAAGAAAGTACTGAATTCTATAGTTGGGAAAAGGAAGCATGCTCATCCCTACTTGGTCTGTTGCCCTACTGATTATTACCATGTGAAGCTGGCAAGAATGAAGTAGATTCATTTACTGTATATTTGGTATGCTCAGATTTTGATTATTAAGTTATTGACATTGTAAGTTATCTATTTTCTTATTTTGTTTAGATGTTTAGGTTTTAAAAGTTCTCTTGATGTTTGGTTATGTGATACAAATGCTTTTTATTTTATGTAATTATTATACTGTGTAGTTCTGCTCTTATTTTGAAGTACACCTTGTGCCTTTAAGCTTCTAATTACATGATTATAAAAAAGATGTAAGTTTAATCCATTCATAATGCACACTCATTTAAAACCAACTAAAACTTCACCTATCAAATCTATGGATCTGTTCTTGTACATGTCCAGGGAAATGTCAATGTTATCTTCAGCTTGCCATATTGTTTTTAAATAAATATAAAAATAGAAAGCATAACACAGTTGAAAACTTTATTGACAGGTGACAGAAATTTGGTTCAGACAAAAGTACTTATTACTGACACCAGTCAGTAAAATTTTTGACCATATTACACTTGGAACCAGGTTGTGGCCATTGTCATCTCTATTTTTATTTTATAAAAATAGAAGGAGAATACTAAAATCGGCAATAAAATGACAGAAAAGGGTCCCCAAATGGGGCTTATCTGAGCATTAAGCTGTAAAAATCAGCACTGGATCCTGTGAAGAGTTAGAGAATTTTCCTCTTTGGATGGCAGGAAAAGACTTAGCACTCACTTCCTGTGACATTGGAAAACTTCCCATTCAGGTTATGCTCAGCTAATCAGCTGTCACATGAAAAGAAGGAGAGGGCAGTCATAGATTTTGAAAGCTGGCTGGTACTGGGTTACCCTGGCAGATAACCCAAAATGCCACTGATGCAGTAAGGAATTCAACCATTTACTGTTATAGGTAAGTTGGACTTACGCAGCTAGCTGTACACATACATCATATTGATGAGTTCTGCAGTGCCTTAAGTGTATGGTTATATCTTGCACTTTCCAAGCCCACAAATAATTGTGTAGCTCAAGCTGAACTACATAAAAAACAGGTCTCACGGCCAAGCACTTCAGAGCTTTCCAGACACTTAACAGAGCACTCCTGTATGGACTTTTGAGGATTGATGGTCAGCTTGTACCGTCCCATTGTTGTGCAGATATGTTCCCTTTGGGGAAAAAATGTCCACATTTAAATATTTATTGTTTAATTGTACTTTCCTAGTAAGAAAAGTTTTTTTTTTCTTCCAGGAGTTTGTGTTAGCTGTACCTTGAAATGAGGGAACACTTTTTCTGTAAGTTTTAAAAGTTGTTAAAAGTAGTTGAAAAACATTTTTTCCATGGAAAAGTGTGTTTAGTTTACTTTTGGGGGCTGAGAAAATGTAATAAAGGACTTTTTACTATGTTTTTGTTGGGAAAAGGTGACTTTTTACAACTTAATTTTTTGTTGGCTTGTGCTGCTTAGTTTCCCCCAGAAAGAGGCACCATTTTTTAGCTTGATCATGGAAAAACTACTTACCCCATAGTCAGTCCTTCTCCTAGCTACAAAAAGAAAAAGTTAAGCAAACAGCCTTTGCCACCACAGCAGACTAGCAATTTGCCTCAGCTACATGTAGGTGACTTTGCCAGGCCTAAGCTGGTTCCTCATACCACTCAGCCTTTGCAGTCTCTATGGACCAAGGGTTAATCACATCCTCTGTGACTGTTGGAATCCACTTAGTGGGTAAGGGAGTGCCACTTTTGTTGGCCTTGGGAGAGAGAACATGGAAGTCTTTTCTTTTTAGTCGGAATGTTGTGCTCATCCGTGGTGAAGCTGCTGCTGTCATTAACAGCACTGTTGACTCAATTTTTCCTGTCAAAAAGAAACAAAAAACTAATCTTGTATAAAACTAAACATGTATCTACTTATTCTCAAATTTTCCTGGACAGAAATAGTTTAATAAATGTGGCTCAAGGTGTAGTTCAACCTGTTGATCCTTATTACAAAGTGGTTGCTGGTAAAAGAAAAGGGATGCCTCTTTTCCTGCAGAGTTTCAATATTCTGAATCTGGAGAGGAAGATGAAGGGACAGATGCAGGGTTTTCTCCTCAGATTTCTGATTCAGATTCAGAGGAGAGCATGGTATCTAATTTTCCCTGTGGCGGTTTCTTTTTCTCTGAGAGTATTTCCAGAATGTGCCAGTGTTTTCAGTTGGAAAATACTGATGTTTCTCAGTCCCTCAGAAAATACTATGAACTGTTACAACTGGAAGTTCCAGAACCTTCATCTTTTCCGTCAGTGCTGCTAGCATTAGAGGATGTGTGTGTCACTGCCTGTAATTTTCCTAATAGACTGCTGCCTCTAAAAAGGCAGATAGATTATATAATGTCCCACAGTCTTTTACATTTTTATACACTCATCTTAAACTAGACACAGCAGCTATAGTTTTAGTTAATCCTACCATTGCTAAACACTTAGTTAATTCCAATCATACACTTTTTAACAATGATGGGAAAATTGTTGATAAGTATGGGGGAAAATGTATGCTTCTGCTACTTTGATTTTTCACAATTTTAAATTGTCAGACTCTTACATTGAAGTTTATTCTGATTAGTGATAAAAGTATGAGGAATGTTTTGTCTGCAGTTTCTTCTTATAAGGACAAATTTGCATCCATCTAACAGGGCACAACTTGTTGTTTAAAGTGTGTGCATGATTCTGTTGATACTTCTTCCAGGGCTATGGCCACTGGCACTGTTTTGAGGAGGTTTGCCTGGCTGCATTCTCAGAAACTCCCAGAATATTTGAAAAATGAGATTTTAAATTATCCTTTGGATAGAGATTTAGCTTTTGGTCCCTCTACTGCAGAACATATCAAAAAGTGTGATGGGAGGGATAATCTAATACATGGAGTCTTCTAGATTTTTTTAGCCCTCCTTTTCCAAAATTTCCAAGGGATTCTCTGACACCTTGTCCAGTTTTGACAAGAAACAAAACAAGCAGTCTCAGCAAAATGCTGGTAAACAGACATTTAAAAAGCACTGGCAAGGAGATTCTAAAACAAAGACGGGACCCATCCCCCAACAACGAAGTACAGTCCAATTATTCAAAATGACTCTTTAGGGGACCATCTCCCTCCCACTCATCTTGGAATCTGTTTTTCTTGCTAGAAAGTCTGAATCTCCATTTATCTCTTTGGCAACAGGTAGTTTCAGACAAATGGGTTCTGAATATTATTCATTAAGGTTACAGATGGTACTGGGAGGTAATTTCTCCTTTTCAGGAGGCAGATGTTCTTCGTGTTTCACTGTTGCAGTCATCACATTTGGGTTATCTGCTTGCAGTAGCCCTCAGTTGGCCTGATTATCAAAGTCTCGGGTCCTGCATCGGTTGCTGTCTCATCTTCCATGACATCAGGTAGTCAGGGGTATAAAGCATGCAGCCGACACCATTACATCAGTCTTTCTTGCCGTGTGGTGCCCAAAGCAGAAGCAGTTCGCAAGTGCCAGTCGGCCGACTCCTGAAATTTTCATTTTTGAGTTTCAGAACTGACGTCTTCAACTATAGCTAAGTACCCCGTTGGGGAAACTTTTTCTTGCTCTAAACTGATGTCATTAAAAGTCAATAATTGTATTTCTTGTGGAAAGCAAATACCTCATAAAGATTTCCATTCGTATTATATTCCTTGCCTAGGCCCTGACCACGACATACCTCGCTGTCAGTTTTGTGCCTTATTTAAGCAATGAACTATTCATCGTCGGTATATTTACGCTTCTAAATATTTTGGTATTCATTTCAATTATCCAGATATGTCTTCGGTAAGCCATCCGACTACAGACATTCCGAAAAAATGCAAAGATAAAGACAGAGACAGGCCACCTAGCTCCAAAGCTGTCGACGACGCTTCTCCTAAGCCAGTCGCCAGTTCGCCGGTACTCAGTAAGGCACATTTGCAGCCCCTGATACCTGTTACTTCAGATTCACAGGCCTCTACTGAGACCCATTCGGATTCCGGTATGCTGCGAGATGCTTCAGCTGTGAAACCTGCGGATGTCTCTACCTTGGATGGGTCCGGAACCGCTGTGCAGACACCGGCTTCTGAGGGTGTATTCAGATCTACTGATTTTCATATTAAACCAATGCCATCTTCTTTTCAAAGCCTAAAACTCGAAACATGCCTAGAAAACCGACGCCCAGACCACATGGTCAGGCCTCTATGCTTAAAAAACAAATGATAAGAATGGCTGAAGACCTTATTACTTTAATCAGGAGAAGCCAGCCTTCCCCCTCTAAGATTCCTAGGACTGAATTTGCTTATGATACTTCTGACCAGGATTCTGAAATTTCTGTTTCCTCTGATGACCAGGATTTACCCTTATCTACCTATGAGGATTCTGATGCAGAGGATTCTCTTCCACCCAGATGATTTCTCTTTTGGTGAAACTTTGCATACTCTTAGGGAGCATTTTCATTGGGGAAGCCAGGATTACTCTAACTCTAAAAGGAGGCTTAGGGATTTCTTACTCCTGCCCCAGCACAGGCCTTTAGCTATCCCTCCTGTACTAGACATTGTTGATCATGCCTTTTTGGAATCTAGCTTGGCCCCTGACTCTTTACATCCTGTTCCCAGAAAACCTGATAGATATTACAAGGTTCCTGACTCTCACAAGTTTCTTTTTAAATATCCCACTGCGGATCCTGAGACCATTTCACAGGGACCCAAGGGCATTAAGGCTACTATTGCCAAAATTCCTACCCCCTCTGATAGATACTCCAGGGCAGTGGATAGATGGGGTACGGAGGTATACACTTCTGCAACCTTGGCCATTAGGGCCTTAAACTTCCAGTTTCATATGTTAAAGTATTGGATTGCTTAAACAGAAAATTATGTTGATTCCTGACTGTGCTGAAAATAAGTATTTACAGGATTTAATGCATTCTGCTGAACAGGTTGGAAAAATACTTTGCAATATAGTTTCGATTCACTAGAGGCATCTTGCAGGGCTGCTGTCACCGGGTCTGTACTTAGAAGGAATGCTTGGCTTAAGGAGCAATACTTACCAGATCATGTTAAAGCTAAATTACTGGATGCTCCCTTAAATCAGGACTGCCTGTTTGGCAACAAAGCATAAGAAGTTCTTAAAAAGATGGAGGAAAAAGATAAATCAATGCAAACCAAAGATTTCCTACAAGTACAACTTCCAAGATTTAGTAGGCATTGGCCCTCTAAGAATTGGTCCTTTTCTGCCTCTACCAGGTCTTCTCAGTCCAAACCCAGACCCAGAAGAACACCCAGGCTTCAGTCCCAGGGTACGCACAGGACTAAGTAGTGGGGGGCTCCCACTTCCAAATCAGGGAGTAGTAAGACTCATTCCTATGGTAAACTTGCTCAATGACTTAACTTTAAAATTTCTAAGCACTTCTCAACTGACTGCTCCTTTAGGAGGAAAGATTGCTGTGCAGGCAAAAAACTTGGGAGCTCGTTACCCAGGACAAATGGGTTTTAAATATAGTTTCCCGAGGATACAGATTTCACTTCCACACATTACCAACCCAAAACGGTTGGCCAGATCTATCCCCAAATCAGTGGGCAGAGGCTCAAAAGCAAATACTCTCTCTCTTAAGCTTAAGGGCTTTTCAAACTGTACCAGAAGAGGAAAAGAACAAGGTTTCTACTCAAGACTTTTCCTGGTACCCAGAAAAGACAACTCATGGCATCCTATCCTGGACCTGTCTAGGTGATTCCAAAATTCAAGATGCTAACTCTTCACCAGTTGCTTCCTATGCTAGGCAAAGATGCCTGGTTGGCAACACTCAATTTAAAGGAAGCCTACCTACACATCCCAATCAGGGAATCTTGCAGAAGATACCTATGCTTCAAAGCAGGCTACATGTACTATCAGTTCTCTGCACTGCCGTTTGGCTTATCTACTGCGCCCAGGGTATTCACAAAGTGCCTAGCTCCAGTCATTGCATTTTACAGGCAAAGAAATATTCAAATATACCCATACCTGGATGATTGTCTACTTCAGCGAGGACATACTTTTGAATAATCTGGCATTTGTACAAAAGGTGCTAACTTGTCTGGGGTACACCATAAACCAAAAGAAATCACATCTGGTACCCTGTCAACAAATGATATTCTTGGGAGCAAGCTTGAATGCAACTTCCCGGATGGCTTTCCTCATGTCAGAGAAACAAAATCATTCAACAACTTACTTCAAACAAGTGGCCACAAAAACCCTGCTATCTGCAAGGCAGATACTGCAAGCCTTGGGGTTCATGGCCTCCTGCATTCTATTAATTCTATATGCAAGACTGCATATGAGGAAACTACAATGGTATATAAAAAGCCTATGGTGTCAACATTCTGAGGATCTAGAAGCAATGATTCCTATCATACCTTGCCTACAGTTTGAGTTCCTTTGGTGGGCAGAGGTCTGCCACCACAACAAGGGACTACCATTCACTCTACCCCCTGTCACCCAAACCCTAACAACAGACTCATCAGACTATGCATGGGGGGATCACCTGGCAGGGAAGTGCATACAGGGCAAATAGAACCCAAGTCAAATGCACCTGCATATTAATCAAAAAGAAATGTTAGCTGTACAGAATGCTCTGACAGCCTTCAAGGACCACATTCTTCCAGAACAATTAATGATAAAGAAGGACAACACCACTGTTATGTGGTACATAAACAAGCAGGGGGGTACCCATTTTTTCCACATCTGCAGACTAGCCATGGCTCTGTGGAACACAGCCTTGAGCTACCAAGTGCATCTACAGGCTCAGTTCCTGCCAGAAAAACTAAATACACTGGCAGACGAACTAAGCAGAAATCTCATGGACCCACATGAGTGGAAAGTGGAACCAAAGACTTTCAACATGTTGATAAACAAATGTGGAGCCCAGATATAGACCTGTTTGCCTCCCCCAGAACTACCAATTGGACAAATTCTGCACAAGGACTCCCCACAAACAAGCTTGGAAAGTGGATGCTCTGTCCTTCAGCTGGAAAAATCTATCAGTTTATGCCTTTCCTCCTCTGCCTCTCCTTTCCTCTCCAAAGTACTACTAAAGAATAAACAGGACAAACCAAGGATGATATTGATTGCACCAGACTGGCCACACCAACACTGGTATCCCTTCTTGCGCAGTATGTCACTGCTGGTTCCATGGCACCTGCCTCAGACCACTAACCTGTTGTCACAGCAGGAGAACCAGATTCTGCACCCTCAGCTTCAAACCCTGAACCTGGCACCCTGGCTAATTACCTAATCTCTCCATTACCATCCCTCAGTAAACAAGTGTTGAATGTTATTTTGGAGTCAAGGAGGCCTAGTACTAGAAAATCTTATGCTGAAAAATGGAAAATATTCTGTGCCTGGAACCAAACTCAAGGGATGGGCACAGCAGCACCCAATTTACCTCAGATTCTTCAATACTTAACTGAGATGCTTCACAAGGGCCTTTCTTTTTCCTCCATCAAAATTCACGCCTCAGCCATTTCAGCTCATTATAACACAGAACCACCCCTCTTCTCTCATCCACTGCTCAAGCAGTTCCTCAGAGGGGCCAAAAACTTAAGACCACCCAGGAGAGCCCCTACTCCAGCCTGGGACCTTAACTTTGATTTGGAAAAACTCACTCTCCCTCCTTTGGAGCCAGCTGCAAGTGCAGATTTAAAAATTCCTTTCTTGGAAAACAGCCTTCCTTTTAGCAATCACTTCAGCAAGAAGGGTATCTTAATTACAGGCCCTTATGGCAGTGGAGCCTTTCATCATCTTTCATGCGGACAGGGTGTCCCTCAGGACCAGTCCCTCCTTCATGCCCAAGGTGGTATCCAGTGTGGCTCTTAATCAGTCCATTCATTTGCCAACCTTCTTTTCTAATTCACAGTGCAAAGGGAAATGGATACTGCACTCCTTAGATTTGCACAGACAACTTACATTTTACCTGGACAGGACTAAACCTCAAAGGAAATCTGAACAACTGCTGGTGGCACTTGCTGCAGGGGCAGAGGGGAAGGCTATTTCAAAACAAACCATTTCTAAATGGATAAGCCATTGCATATATTTCTGCTATAAGCACAAAGGAAAACCTATCCCACAGGGGATTAGACCCCCTTCAACCAGGGCTGCATCTACCTCTGCAGCCTTTCTCAGAGGTGTCCCTATCAGAGACATCCTAGAAGCTGCTACCTGGAGTTCTGTACATACTTTCACCAAGCATTACCATTTGCCAATTTTCTCTAAATCCAGAGCTGGCTTTGCCACTGCAGTCTTGCAGGGCCTTATAGCTGGTCCTAATGCTACCTATTTTTCTCCTCCCATCCTTAGCTTTGGGAATCTACCTAAATGTGATGACTGCAACAGTGAAACACGAAGAACATAGTACAGTTGTGTGCACTTACCATAAATGTAGATGTTCGAGTGTATTCACTGTTGCAGTCCTGGTTACCCTCCCTCTAGCCCCCTGACTTCTCTTGGCTATACCTCTACCCTCCTTTATTTTGCTTAAAAGCTTTTTGGTGTATTTGATTTTTTTGTTGGAGGTATAACCTTGTGTGTGTGTGTGTGTGTGTGTGTATATATATATATATATATATATATATATATATATATATATATATATATATATATATATATATATATATATATATATATATATATATATATATATATATATATATAAAATTGCTTCCCATTAGGGGGGGCACCTGACTTCTGGGGCAAGAAAAACTGAAGTAATGGTGTTGGCTGCATGCTTTATACCCCTGACTTCCTGACATCACGGAAGATGAGACAGCAACCGACACAGGACCCAAGACTTTGACAATCAGGCCGACTGAGGGCTGCTGCAAGCAGATAACCCAAATGTGATGACTGCAACAGGAATACACTCGAACATCTATATTTATGGTAAGTGTTTACAACTGTACTTTCCTCATCCTCTAGAGCAGACTCCTCTATATCACTCTGTCATTCAACATGTGTTGTCTTAGACATTAATAGAACCAGTTCCACCGTTCCAGTTTGGAAAGGGTTTTTATTCCAATATGTTTTTGGCGCCAAAAACGAAAATCCTTGGAGACCAGTTCTACATCTTTCTTTCTTTCTTTAGTAAACCAATCTGTGATACCAAATGCAAAATGCTACCACTTCACAACCTGTTACCTCTTCTTCCTCATTTAAGCTTTCTTGGTTCACTAGATTTAAAAGATGTTTATCATCACATCCCTATTCATCCAGAGTTCAGGCTTTTCTTAATGTTTTGAGTGTCTGGATCACACAGTCAGTTCTCTGCCTTACCCTTTGGACTATCCAGTTCACCAAGAATGTTCACAAAGTGTCTAGCTCCAGTTATAGCTCATTGCAGGCTACAGGATATCTACATTTTTCCATATTAAGATGACTTGCTTATCTTTACAGATTATTTTTCAAAGGGTCTAGAACCATCTTACTAGGGTATTGTTTGCTCCATCACATGGAATTATGTTCCTGAGGTGTCTGTTAGACACCTCTTTTCAAAGGGCTTTTCTTCCTCAGGAAAAATTATATCTGTTTCTGTATCTATTTGAAGGGTTTTCCACTCAGACTCCCTTCTCTATAAGGGAATACGTCAGGATTCTGGGTCTCATGACATTTATGATTCTAATAATACTTCCGGCAAGAATATGAGAAAGAGATAGTGGTATTTGAAGTCTCTTTGGTCCCAGCACCAACACCCATAATCTTTTCAAATCCCAGTTCTGGGATTTGTCAGAAGAGAAATCACTTGCTGGAGACAGCAAACATCCCTAAATCAAGCCCCCCCTGCTCCAAAGCAATCAGTGACTACAGATACTTCAGACTTTGCTTGTGGGGCAGTATCAGGAAGGATAAAAGTGCTTGGTATTTGAGACACCAAGGACAGATGCAAGCACATAAATAAGAGAGATGCTTGCCGCAGTCATGTCAACCAAATAATCAGTTTTCTGAAATATGTTTGATCTCCTGGACCTCTTCAAATCGTTACAAACAATGCTTCAGTCATGTCGTACATCAACATGCAAGGAGGAACCAGGTCTTACCACCCTTTGCAGACTGGCCATGTTAGCTTGGAATATAGGTTTACAGCACAATCTCATTTTATAGGCATCTTACATCCTGTCAGATGTAGGTACCTAGGTACCTATTTACTGAGGACATGTAGCAGGTACTAATGGAGCAGGAAAGCCTGCTATTGGAAGATCATATATGTTCATACATCAAGGTTCATTTGTCAGCCATTTCAGCATGTCTTCCCATGTAGCCCCCTTTTTCATTGCATTCTCATGCAAAAACAATTGTGAACAGGGTTTTGCATAAGAGACCTCCAAGAAAACCAGTGGCTTCTCCTTGGGATCTTAATTTTGTATTAGAGAAGCTAACACTTCCTCCATTTGAATCAGCTCATGAGGTTGATCTGAGGTTCTTAAAATGGAAAACTGTTTACTGGTTGCTCTGACCTCTGCAAGAAGAGTATATGAGTTACAAGTCCTTATTTGTGAGTCAACCCTATCTTGTTTTCCACAGAGACAGGGTTTCTTTGAGAACTGCTCCTTCTTTTATACCTGAAGTGGTATCCTAGTTTACTTTAAGCTTAACTATCCATTTCCCTGTTTTCTTTCCTGAACCTCAAAATGTGGGAGAAAGGATGCTCCATAACTTGGATGTTCACAGACAACTCAGGTACGAGCTTGACAGAAACAAAATCTTTCAGATCGTTGGATCAGTTGTTCATTTCTTGTGAAGGTGGAAAGAAGGAATGGCCTGTGACAAAACAGGCTATTTCCAACTCGTTGTCTCAGGCTATTACCTTTTGTTATTCTTACGACAACAAAAGTATTCTAGGCAAAGTCAAGACCCTCTTTAACAGGGCCATGGCTTCATCTGTGGCTTTTTGGAAAGTATTGATTTCATGAAGTATTCTAGAAGCAGCAAGTCGGTCCTCTGTGCATACTTTTACAAAGCACCATAAAGAAGATTCCTTCTCCAGGTCTAGGACAAGCTTTGTTAGTGCTATTGGTTCCTGGACCCTTAACTTTCCCCCTCCCAGTTCTTTTAAACAATAGTAGTCTTCAGTATTTTAAACTATAGTAGTCTACCCATATAACTTATACTACTGCAGCAGTGATCATGATGAACATGGTACAGATATCTAAGTAAATTTAATTTAACAATAAATATTTGAATGATCACTGCTGCAGTAGCTGTTCTTTCGCTCCACAGCCTCCTCCCTTATTTTTGTATGCTTTTAATGCCAGTGTGTGGACATAGCTACGTAGATTTGTACTTGGCTGTCAACCACCAGTCTTCATAAGTGTAGCCATGAAATCCAACCCAGTTTTGTCCTTGAGTACTTTGCGTACATATATGGTGGGAGTATATTAGTAAGGAGTGTGTGTGTGTGTGTGTGTGTGTGTGTGTGTGTGTGTGTGTGTGTGTGTGTGTGTGTGTGGTATTTTGATTTGGGAAAAACATTTTGAAACTACCCTGTATGTGGATGAAACTCATGACCATCAGATTATAAGACTGACAAGCTACCTACTGCTTTTCCTAGCAATGTCTCAGGTCTTAGACCTTTCTCTCACTTTGAATGAAATCTCTGATGGGTTTGGCACCCCAGCCTGAATTTAGTCTGTTTAGCTCAATATGTCTAAGGGTTTGGGCATGTAGAAGGTACCCTAAAGCTTTGTAAGCTGGCCAACTGTTATAGTCCATGCAGGGTATAAATATATGTGTGAAACAAATCTGTTTTCCCACTTCAGCCTTCATGGATAGAACATATAGATCTTTGCCTGGACATTTGTGTGTTATATGGCCTGTCTCGGAAGATTCTAAAGTTAACCATGCAGAAAGTTTTTCAGTGCTTTCACAGTTTAAGAATGTCTTTGAATTACTAAAAATTAAACTCTGTTGCTTCTCAAAAAGTAAGATTCTTCAGAGCAGTTCTCAGTACAGAAGCTTATATCTTTCCCTTTCCTCAGAACAGGATGAAGATGATGGATTAATTTCTTTTCTAATGCTTTCAGCAAAGAAAGCTCACAGTAAGGACCTTTCTGAAAGCTCTTTTGTACATGTCTTCATCCATCCTTATGCTATCCTAATGCCATATTTCACTTGCAGTGGTGGCACAACCAGATTGCCTTCAGTCAAGGGTAACTTTTTGTACTGTCAGTGACAAGTCAGACCTTCACAGGAAATGTTTCTGATAATGCTTGAGGAGTTTTAGGGCTCTGAAAGTTCAGGGACAGCAGTCTCCATCTCAGACACTACATTGTTTTAAAGGCTGAGAAACCTCAACCATCAACCTAGCTCTAATATATTTCCAGTTAAGATTTCAATGATAATGCAATGCACAACCACACAGATAGGAACCTACACTTACCATCCTTGGACTACTGTGATTGTTTTGGAACAAGGTGTTCATATGAATCTTAATCCTTCAAACAATTTACGTTCTGGGCACAGAAAGTACACTGACAGGTAGTCTGAATGGACAAGGTTTGGAGCCTCATGAGTGACAAATGGACAAAGACAATTTCCTGATATTACCAAGTATATAACACTGACCCAAGGTGGACTTGTTTGTCTGTCACTTCATATAGAAAGTTTCTACATTCTGTTTCAGATTTCCTCTTGCACAAGCAGTGGTGACCAATACCTTCTCATTAGTATAAAATTAAGACCTAATTATGTATCTGATGTTGTCTTTTCTGTCCTTTCCTCATCTGATGGGTTTTGGTTCTGACCTCAGATCCAACTTCTGCCACTCTTCAGACTTAGGATCCATAGCTCAGGCTTCTCCAAATCCCCATTCAAACCCTACCTTACCCCAGATCTCATTTGCTGCTGTCAGAGTTCAAATATGGTTGCTGTAGCTCAGGTCAATCATAACCAGTCAAACTTTTTCTAGTCAATTTATTCTTCATTTTCCTGTTTTCCTGTTACTGTTGGAGTCATTTTGACTCTCTCTCCTTAGTTTATAATCTGCTAAAGTGTTGTAGCAAAAAAAAAAAAAACTTATTAGTTTTATTTGGCTTTGTATGTGTTTGGTCCTTGTGCCATCCCTCTTGCCTTAGGTTTTCTAGTTATTTTGTGTACCATTGTTGGTACCTTTTTTGCTTTATCTCCTTTCCCAAGGTAATTGTTGTTAACATTGCTGGTATTCTGCCATTTTCTGACCTCTTTGGTTACTTCCTTGTATTGTGTTTTTTGTAGTTTTAACTATTGCTGACAAGCCAAGAGATTTTAAGAAGTGTATCACTTGCAAACATAAAATTCCTTACTCTGATGCAAATTCAGAGTGTTTGTTTTGTTTAGGAGCTGGTCACCTAGATATAGAGTGTGACATCTGTTCATCATTTAGTCATCGAGCTTTGGTGGAGTGGAGGAACGAGTTTATACTGGAAGGTCTACTTCCTTCCTCTTTATCCTGTGTTTCTGAAGTTTCCCCATCTGCTAAGAAACTTATAGACAAATCAAAATGAGACAAAGGTGAAAAGATGAAAGAGAAAACTAAGGAGCCAAGGAACCGTTCCCTTGACCGCTCTTCTACTCATCTCTGGCTACGGTTTCACCTCTTAAAATACCAAGGGCTTTGGATCCAGTTATCTCCTCAGACCCAACACTTTCTTCCTCTAGAACTCCTTCTCAAAAGGAACCCAGGCTCTCACCAGAGCCGATAGCTTTCAGGTTACATTCTCCTTTTCTGCAAGAGATTCCCCTTAAAGCTTCAAGACCTCCTTCATCTTGATCTTCTTTCTGGTCTACTAGATGTCTATCTGAAGCAGATGGGGACAGAATGATGAAGAAATTCCTCAGGACCCCAATTCAGTTGGAAGTTCTCTCAGGTCCATCTTGCATTGGACATGTGAGGTTCCAATCTTCCCAGATTCCCATTGGAGCTCCTGCTTTGCTCCATCCCATGCTTTCAGAGGTGTCAGGGCCAATACATCCAGGATTGCCTGTGTTGCATGTGAAGCTGTGGTCTTTGTAGACTCCATAAATACAGTCACGAATTGTAAGCATATTAATGAAAATAACTTGGGTTAAAAAATGATGAGATTAGCTCAGATTCGTTTGAAAAATCTGTATTTCAGAAACTTGGTAAGTCAAGGATAAGGAGAGTTTCAGGGGGTAATTTCTGTTATAGAAATCATTTTGCATTCTTAAACTACAGTTCGGGTGGGCATTTTACAAGGCTCACAAACTGCTCAAATCCCCCACTGGACCAGCAGCACCAAGAGACAATGACTACCAGGCTCAGGAGCTTATTGGAAAAACCTACCAAGTTTCTGAAATAAAGATTTTTCAAAAGAATCTGAGCTAATCTCATCATTTTTTTACCTAGAAGTTATTTTCGTGAATATGCTTACAGTTCGTGAATGTATTTACTGACTTAAAAACTGTCTACTTTTATCTGAGCATTTGGCTCCAGTGTACGACATTTGGTGCTCATCCAAGCTACACTGATTCCTCCATAGAATCAATTGAACTTATTGTGTTTGGTTTTAGCCGGTCCACCAGAACCCAAGCAAGGAGAGCTTCAGGAGGTATTTTTTGTTATAGAAATAATTTGTGTTCTTAAACTACAACTTTAAATGCAGGAAGTACTTTGCCCAAATCCCCCCCAGAGAGGTATTTACTGTGAAATGCTCTGATTCATGATTGACCCCCATTCTCTTTTATGCATACCCACCAATCACCCTCATTCCACATTTTCTACAAAAAGCATCCCAGCAGAAGAGCAAGTTTATCCTCATTTCCCCTTTCTGGCCTCAGCAGGTGTGGTTTCCCTTCCTTTGGCCTCAGTATACCCTCATTGGGTTCTGGATCAATTCCCAGATCTCCTGTCCCATCCCTCCAGTCTGCCTCACCTAACATTCAAGCCTTCATGCTCATTGCATGGTTTCTCCACTTCCAGTGATGGCTAGATAGTCTTGGCTGTCTTCTCGGGTTCTACAGATTCTAACATCTTCCTAAAAGGCTTTAACTATGAAGATGTATTAGAACAAATAGTAAAGGTTCTCTATTTGGGCCCAGAAGAGACATCTGGATCCCTTCTCAGCCCTCATTCCAGTGGTCTTAGACTTTCTTGTCTCAGTTTTTCACAGTGGAGACAGTTATTCAATAGTGAAGGTGCAGCTGAGTGCTATCTCCAAATTCCATATTGGCAAAAATTATTCCTCCTTGTCTTCTCTCAAATTATGTAAAGCATTCCTTAAGGTTGTTTTTCTTCTCATTCCCCCTATTAAGGATCTCACTCCTCCGTGGGATCTTATGGTACTTCTACAGGCCTTGACTCAGTCCCTCTGAACCGGCAGCCAAAGTGGACCTAAAATATTTATCTTGGAACACATTTTTCCAGTTACCATTACTTCAGCTAGATCAGTATCTGAACTCCAGACACTGTCGTATCAGCCACCATACCAGATTTATTTCATCAATACAGAGTTTCTCTATGCACCAGTCCCTCCTTTTACCAACAGTAGTGTGAGAAACAGTATTCAATCAATTTATTAACTTCCCACTTTTCTTTTCTAAATTCAATAATAAGGGGGATACATGCTTCCTTTGTTAGATGTATATAGACAACTCAGATTCTATCTTCACAAAATGAAATCCCTCAGGAAATCTGACAAATTGTCTACTTCTCAAAAATAAAATTGGGTAAATTTGTTTCAAAAGTAATTTTAGCCAGATGGCTCACTGATTGTATTTCTCATGTTTATGAAGATGAAGGATTGACTTTACTGAGTTCTCCAAGGGCACATTCAACAAGATCTATCTCCACCTTTTCTGCATTGTTGTCTAGAACTTCAGTAGATGATATTTGTGCTGCTGCCACTTGGTCCAATTACTATACATTTAATGCTGGATACAAGTTGGATATTTTTTCCCATTATATATAGGGCAGCATTTGTAGTGCTATCCTCCAGAATATCCTTCCATGAGGACCACCCTGGGTTTCAAGCAGCTGGGAACTTTGACCCATTAGTTGAGGAACAGACGGAAAAGACAACATCAGATACAAAAGTTATATACTCACCATAACAATGCATCTGTGTTGCCTGTTTCTTTTCTTCCACAACCTTCCTCCCTCCATTCCCCCTTCCATATCATGGAAGAATTGTGTGTAATCTTCTGGTATGACCTGTGGGGTATACCCTAAGAGATCTTTTCCCTACTACAGCTCTATATCTATCTATCTAGTTACCTTTTCCTGTCTCATCCATTTTAATATTTATGCTTTTCCATTATTTGGGTTCCTTTATTATTAGTCCTTTGAATCACATTGGACCGCAGCAAACTTGATCTGAGGTAATGTATGGTTTCAAGGGGATTGCGGGTAAGGGGAAGAACCTGAGCTACAGATCCTAAATCTGAAAAACAGCCAAAGTTGTATCCAAAATCCATTAGTCATGAAGGGAAAGAAACAGATAACACAGATACATTGTTATGGTGAGTACATAACTTTTGTTTTCCCCAACAATTCTTTGGATCTTGAGAGTACTATTAAAAGTACAAATGGAGAGTTCAGACTTACTTCTCATAGCTTCAAGTTGGCCCACACAGGTTGTTTCATGCAGTTAATCCAGACAGTGGTGGGTCCTTAAGTAATCATGCCTTTGCACAACCATCTTTTGCCTAAATAGCAAAGAAAAGTCTTTTATCAGAATCTGTTGTTCACAAATCTGTCACATTGGAAGATCTGAGATTAAGTCAAATTAACTATTTTTTATGCAATGGGTTTGTCTGTAAGGACAATGAAAGACCAAATGCTAGAAAATAAAATCTGTTGAATGGACTGGATATGTGAAAATAAGGTTTAGAACTTGCTGCTTGCTCAGTTCAGCAGGTCCCAGAACACCTAACTCCTTATTTATTACTAAGCCACTCTAGTCATCAATCAGTGTGCAGCTGTCTACTGTTTATGTCCATAGGCCTGTTTCTCTAGCTGTAGCTTCTCAGCTTATTGTAAACCAGTACCCGAAAAAGAGCCTCTAAATTAGATTTCCAACACATTCAGTAGCACCTCTTTGATACTTAAATGTAACTAAAAACAGATTCTTCTTTTCAGCCTGTCATTGCTTCATATGTTCATAGTTCCATAGAAAAGTACTAGACAATTAGACCATTTAAACCTTGCCAAAAGACCATGTTAATAAGTTCCATCTTTCCTCAAGGAGGACAATACAAGATAAACCAGGGGGAGAATCCAGCCTCAGGGAGAGCAACATGAGATAAACCTGGAGAGAATTTGAGACTGCCTATCAGGTTATCAAGATTTACTTTGAAGGTGGCAAGGGTATTACTCTGCTTGGAATGTAGTGAAATTTGCTTTTAGAGGCAGGAAAATATGTTGGGTATGTGAATCTGTCATGCCAGCATGTCTTATTAATGCACCTCAAATACCTCTCATGGAAAATTCATAGTAGCAGTTACTTTAGCTAGGAGAGTTTCTTTTTTTTTTTTCAAACTAGGAGGATTTCTTAGGGTAAACAGTGATGTGCAGACTGCAGTGTTTCATACAGTTTTCTATGGGGAGAAGTTATCATTAAGTAGAAATCCCTCTTTCTCTGTTCTTCATGCCTTTTTAAAATCAGCATGTTCAACTGACTTTCTTTCTTCCTATTCAGAGAAGGCAAAAATGGAAATAATTTTTCATTGCATGGATGCACATGTCATTCGGATACTAACCTGGGAGCAGATAGGTAAAATGATATATTAGGCAAATTGATCAGCTGTTTTGCTTCCTTTATGAATAAAACACAAAGTTCCCTTTTACTACACAGTCTCTAGACTAGTGGCTGGTCAACTGAATTACTGTTATAAAAAATATAATGGTACTTTGACCAGGGAGGATGGGAGTGATTCTGCCAGGTCAGCAGCAGTCACTGTGATTTTCTTTAGGAATGCATATGCCCAAAGTATTCGTGAGGTTGCTACATGGGCATTCATTCAAACATTCTCCAGATATTGCAAGTCTGATGTCTAGTCTACAAGTACAGCAGGACTTGATCTGTTTGTCCTTTAGGGCATGCTTTAGGCTGTGTCCTCACAGCAGGGAGCAACAGTTACACTGTTTGACAGTCTCACAGTCATATGGTGACTCTCTCAGTAGTCATCCTTATGATGAATTTAGTACAACATAGCAGCAGGTGTTTGAAGAGTGTAATCATTGCTTTACGAGAGGCTCCTTCCCTCCCATCTCTAGGCTTGTACCTGTCAGCTAACAGGTCTGATGACTGTTTTGTGCAGTTTTCCTATACCAGTCACAGAGATATGTGTGGGTGTGTAATTTGGTATTAACATTATTATTATCATTATATTATTAATAACAGTCATACCTCTCAACCTCTTAGAGCAAGAAATCTCGACAAAGCCTGACATAATGGGGGGACAAAGGCCCAAAAATAGGGACATATTTTAAGTACTGCTGCTATAAACTTAGCAAGTTGCTAGAATAGCAGTATTTGCATTAGTATGTATTTTGTGAAGGATATGAAGTCTGAAACTCAAATGCATGCTGTTATTCAGTGACTGATCCTTAGATCACCCCAGTTATTTGTCAAAAAAACACAGATTTTATGAGGAACGGATGAAAAATATGAGTCAAAAATTTGGACATTCTGTGAAAATCTGTACAGTTGAGAGGTATGACAACAGTAGTAGTATTAACTATGCCCATTATGTGTAACTCATTGTTCTTTTCTTCTAAAGTATTTTGTTAGGAGACATTTAGTGTTTTTAGCATACTTCTTGAGTACAGAGTCTGATACAAATTTATTGTGTGACTCCCTATCTTGTTTCAGGCTTTTAAGGCTCCTGTAGCCTTCCCCAAGAACATTTTGCTAGCATAATTCTCTGTGCCACTCCAGACCACTAAAGAATGAAAAGGTCTAGTGCGTGAATGTTTTATCTTTATTGCTTGGATGTTCTTCATTCCACATTGCTGCAGTCCTAACTATTGGGTAGTCCGCTGTCCAGTCGGCCCGAATACGGAGGACCGACAGTCCCAGGCGTCAGTCTTTAGGGGCTCAGTGGAGCCGGAGGTTTTGCCAGGTGTTTTCTGTTTCCAAGGCTTCTTTGAGGGGGGGAGGGAGTTTTTGCTTCTGTGGGGTTTCTCCTAGTACTTCAGGGGGTCTTTGCTAAGAAACATATGCTTAAAATGCAGAGGGATTTGATTACTATGATAGGGGTTCTTCTACTCTTCAGCTTCCCCCTGAGGGATTTTTCATTTTCAGAGACTCTGCATTCCATGAGGAGCACAGGCCTTTGCTATACCTCCTGTTTTGAATGTGGTGGAAGATGTTTTTGCAGAGCTTCCCTGAATTGGGATTTAATTACCCAAGACAAATGGGTTCTGGATATCATTCACCAGTTTTTGGGTTTATTTCCATACCTTGCACCTTTTCAAGGCATGCCAGACATTCCTCCTCTACAAAAGAGGCTCACAATACAAGCAAATTTCAGTTACCAAAATAGGGCCATTCAGCGGTTCCTGTTTTATCTATCCTCCCAACACTGTTCCTGGATTTGATGGTTATGTTTGTTGATGTTGCTTAGCTGGACCTCTGCTGGGCAAGGATAGATGGATAGTAACTTTAGATCTCAAGGAAGCTTACCTTCATGTGCCTAAAGCAAGTTGTGCAGAAAGGGGAAATTCTCATTATCAGATTCTCATCTCATTATCAGTTCTCTTGCTTGCAAGCCCAAACATCTACTGCGCCCAGAGTATTCAGTGATAGCTGGCTCTAGGCTAAAAGGATTCAGGCTAATCCCTTACTTGGGCTATCCTTACTTGGGCGATCAAGAAAGGAAGGCTCAAGAAAACATTGGAATATGTACAGCATTTGGAATGCCTAGAAGCAGGGTATTCTGTGAGAGCGAAATAAAGTCGCGAGAAATACCTCTCAAGACATGTGCTTTCTGGGACATGTGCTTTCTGGGCAGCAGACTGAATTTTTTTTTACCCCCGGACACAAAAAGAATCTTTCCAGTTACTTCCATCTATTATCTCTTCAGTCCGGCTGACTGCAAGGGACAAGGACAGTCTTCTTAAGGGGTTCATGCATCTTATTCTGGTGCTTCCCAATGCCAAACTGCATATGAGGAAGCAATAGTTAGGACTGCAGCAATGTGGATCCTTGAACATCTACATTTATGGTAGGTACAAAACTGTACTTTCCTTCTAATGACTACAGCAGAAGGTTTTAGCTGAACCCCCACGGAAATGTCCACTTACTGAAAAAAGATCTGGCCAGTGGATTGACATCTACCTCAGGTTTATCACAATGTTGTGATTACTACACAATGGTCCTGTTGGAACAGTCACTGATAATGTGAGCTTAGTCACAGAACTTGTCATACAAATTGCGTTCCTTTTTACTAATGTAAAAATATTGTTGGTGTAAGTCATGAAATAGAAACTGACCCAAACAATACAAAAATATACCAGACAAAATCTTCACCTTTTTGACGAAAGAAAGAATTTAATTAATTTTTCTGTGAAGTACATAAGGCCCTTGTACAACTGGCAGTTTATTTTTCTATGTGCTTTTTGCCCTCACACATGCTTACTATCAGCCTTCCTCTATTGCTCTGTTGCCCATTTATTCTCCATCATCTCACAATCCCTGGTTTCCACTGAAAGTTTGACAGTTGATGTCTCGCTGTTAGATACTCTTTGGCTTAGGATGAGAGATGAAAAGAGAGATAGAAAAGCCATCTTCCAAGCAGCTAGAGAAAATTCTTTTCTGTATGCCTACATGCTGGTGTTTATGGCATCCTGACAGATACATGTTTCCACAATGCATTGATAAGACATGCACATGGTTCTGTATGCCTGCCCATTGGAATTTCTGGCTATGTAGGTACTGGTCAGCATGGATATCATGGCTTGATTGATGCTTGCTGAGTCTTCTGTCTCTGCTAGATGCCTGTCATGCAGTGAATCAGGCTGCCTCCCTCTCCTTAGGATGGGTGAATCAGTGTTGGTTACCCATTCCTCCTCTCCCTTTCCTGCTTCTACAATGCCTGAGACACTAATGTATGTATGTAATGTATCCCAGTACATTTGGCTTACACTCAGGAGTTGTCTTTCTGTGCCATAGATTCAGCTGCAGTGGTCATCTTATTATATAATACACTGTAATAATGCAGCTGCTCTAGACAAGTATATGACAAAGATGGGACTCCCCCACTACACCATTCCTTTTAATATTGCATTATAAAATAACGAATAACATATTAATATGTAATAAGCAAACAGTTTCAAATTTACTAGAAGTAAACATTTTCAGTCTTCATTTAGCATTATTTAAACACTTGTATTGAATTACCACTTGTGACATAAGCAAACTTAAATTTATGTAATAAAATATAATAAAACATAGAGATGCCAATGGAGGAAAAACACAGCTATTAACTGTAATGTCCAGGCACAAACCAATTCCAAGATGATAAAAAATCCAAAATTTATTGTCAAAGTGCAATCAGGTAAGCGCTTTCGCATAGGAGCTTCATCAGACCAGATAACAAATCAAGAATTAGCCGCCATATATATAAAGCGGTAGTTATTCAAAAATATCAATTAATCAATCAACAAATATCCTTTATATGTAACATACATTTAAAGTGAACATGATATACTACAAATACATATTTAAATAAATGAAAAAACAACATCATGAATAAAACTAAAACTAAAAATATGTAGTGAAATATAAACATGTATAGTACATATTAAAACCTATATAAAAACCTAAAAAGATGCATAAAACAAATATGTCAAACCTAATTTCATCTGCATAACCTCCTCTTATTTAAAACAGGTTTGATTGAAGCCCTTTCATTTAGGCCCTTTCCTCTATCTGCCCGCAAAAGAATAATCCAGTGGGCCTCTCTATATTCAGTATATGTTGTAATATTACCTTCCCTAATATTCGGTGTAACAATCTCTATCACCCTGAACTTAAAAATATGAGTGTTCCCAAATTCAGCTACATGCTTGGACAATGCATTATTTGGGGACCCTTTTCTAATGTGGTAGACGTGTTCTCTCATTCTATCACGTAGGGTTCTGTTGGTCTTGCCCACATAAAATGCCACACAGGTTCCACACTCAGCTAAATAGACAACATTGGGGGTCATACAATTACTAGACCCCTTGAAACGACAAGGGTGGACTCATAGTAATTATGGATAAAACCTTTTTACTACCAGTCTATGAATGATATGCTCAGTGATACCAGTTTTTACAGTGCCATTTCTATCTCTGAGGTACATTGGATTATTTCCTCTGTAGGTAATGATATTCGAGATCTTTATGCAGCTGGTCTTATTACTGATGAATTATTTGTGTTCATGTATATTGACACTCCCCTGATTCCTATCATACAAGGGTTACCTAAGATACACAAGAACCCAAGGAACCCACCCATGAGACCAATTGTTGCTGGTGGAGGATGGGTGACGAACCCTTATCATTGTATGTGGAAAGATTCCTAAGACCTGTTATCAGCTTGAACTCAACTGTTTTAAGAGATTCTAAACAGTTTTTATTAGATTTATATGACTGTGTTCAGGGGTTAGATGATATCAGTGGATTAGCTTTTGTCACCCTTGATGTACAATAATTGTTTACTATGATACCGAATGATCTAGGCATAGTTTATATACAGAATTATTTATCGGCACACAGTGAATATTCATCTAAACAGATTGATTTGGTTTGTTTCTTTTTAGAAACAATTTTGAATAATAATGTCTTTATTTTTGGGGATGATATGTTCCTACAGAAACATGGTGTAGCTATGGGCACATCTTGTGTCAATAGCTACTCCAACATGTTTCTTGCTCAGTGGGAGATTGAGTTGCTATTTTCCCTTATTGAATTTAGGAATAACGTTATATGCTATTGACGTTTTGTGGATGATTTATTTATGTTATGGCGAGGGTCATCTGAAGCATTTTTAAAATTCTTTGGCATTATGAATAACTTGACTGGCTGCCTTAGGTTTACATATCATATATCATATACATATATAGACTACATAGATATCTATGTAGAGAAGCTGAATAATACCATGATTAATACAGGGATTTTTTGAAAAACATGCCACAGGAATGCTTTCTTATTTAGATCCAGCATGCATCCTGGATATATCTTTAAAAATCTTGTCAGGGGGCAGGGTATGAGAGCCTCCAGTCTGAATCCCTCAATGGCTGGTTTTCAGGATGAAATGAATAGCTTGGAAAAGAAGTTGTTGGATCGAGGTTATACTATAGATGAACTTGATAGACAATGGTCTGACCTTATAGACCTCAGGTTAACCAAGGCATGACCATATTTTGGACCACCTTTAGAAACGACACACCTTAATGTAAATAATAGATGTAGTCATATTAGAATTCCATTGTTTTATACTGGGGATTCTAAGCAAGTTACTGAGTTATTCCATCAACATTGGTCTATTCTCCTCGTTGATGATGAAGTAAGTAATATTGTAGGTAGTCATCCTAGATTTTGGTTTAAAAACTACAAGAATTTAAAGAGGCTATTGTGTGTTGGTAGGACTAATACAGGAAAATCATCACATGGTCATACTGAACCATGTGGGTCCTGTAATTTTTGTACATGCATTGATACTTCTGATGTCTTCTTTCATCCTAATTTACTTAAGGAATTTTGTTTCAAGGGGTCTAGTAATTGTATGACCCCCCAGTGTTGTCTATTTAGCTGAGTGTGGAACCTGTGTGGCATTTTATGTGGGCAAGACCAACAGACTCCTACGTGATGGAATGAGAGAACACGTCTGCCACATTAGTAAAGGGTCCCCACATAATGCATTGTCCAAGCATGTAGCTGAATTTGGGAACTCTCATATTTTTAAGATCAGGGTGATAGAGATTGTTACACCGAATATTAGGGAAGGTAATATTACAACATATACCGAGTACAGAGAGGCCCGCTGGATTATTCTTTTGCGGGCAGATAGAGGAAAGGGCCTAAATGAAAGGGCTTCAATCAAACCTGTTTTAAAGAAGAGGAGGTTATGCAGATGAAATTAGGTTTGACATATTTGTTTTATGCGTCTTTTTAGGTTTTTATATAGGTTTTTATATGTAGTATACATGTTTATATTTTACTACATATTTTTATTTTTAGTTTTATTCATAATGTTGTTTTTTCATTTATTTAAATATGTATTTGTAGTACATCATGTTCACTTTAAATGTATGTTACATATAAAAGATATTGGTTGATTGATTAATTGATATTTTTGAATAATTACCGCTTTATATAAATGGCGGCTAATTCTTGATTTGTTATCTGGTGTGATGAAGCTCCTATGCGAAAGTGCTTACCTGATTGCACTTTGACAATAAATTTTGGATTTTTTATCATCTTGGACTTGGTTTGTGCCTGGACATTACAGTTAACAGCTGTGTTTTTCTCCGTTGGCATCTCTACGTTTTATTTTATTTTCTTATATATCTTTCTGCCTACGGAGGATTTACCTTGTGGGGTGTTGGCAGTCTTTATCTTATTTTTGGTTAAATTTATGTAAAACAAACCATATTACCTTGTTCACAGTTACAAACACTATATTCTTCTGTACAATATAACTAATCCAACATTACGTAAGTTGATCAAATCCTGCCTTCTCTTAAACCTCATTCATCCTCCAAAACATTTCCCTGCATTTATTGTTCCCACAATTTCCATTTGTTTCTATGTAATTTGCTCCTACCCTTTTCTAAAGATCCCATGTCCAGTTCTTTATCTCTGTTATGATATTCAGTACTTCAAATATGGTTGGTTTAGACTTTGATTTCCATTTTCTAGTAATTCCTTTTTTGGTAGCTACTAGAATTAAACTTAATAAGGCCTTACCGTGTCTAGGCAATTCAGATCTTGTATCACAACTCAAAAATAATTTCCTTAGCTACACTCATTTGTTCACCCAGAAGTTCTAACAGAGTACTCGGAAGGAAATTTTTAAAGTCTATCAACTCATTACACTTCAATAACATATGCTTCCAGTTACCTCTTTTCCATCACACCTCCAACTTTTACCATCTGCCTGAGGAAAAATTCTTTAAGTCTGCTTGGGGTATAAAAATACCTGTGCAAACACTTCTGAGCAAAAAACCTAAATCTTCTAGATTTTGTTGCATATTTGGAAGCCATACCTATGTCCTCCCATTGTTTCTTTGCAAATTGCTTATCCAAGCTCTTTTCCCAATCTTTTCTAACCTCCTCTAATTGATTCATGTAGTTATCGTAAATATTTTATATGTCCTACTAAATATCCCTTTTTAACAGCATCTTCTGTTCTAGATTCAACTAAAACCTCTACCAGTGCAAGTCTTTCACTTAGAATTCTTGTATCCCTTTTTCGTTCCCCTATACTCTAGTATCAATCCCTGGTAGGGAAGGCAGTTTGTAGTCTGCAGCCCAAATGTCTTCTTGACCTCTACACATTCTGTTATCTTTTCCTCCCTAATCATTTGTTCTGAATACTTGCGTTCCTTTACCAGTTTCCATCAGTAAATTCCAGCCCCCTCTTGCCTATTCTCTATACCCCTTATTCCAGTCATCCATAGTGGCAGAATCTCCTGTCTTCATTCTCAAGTATGCTTAGTTGTTAGAATACTTTCTTCTACTCTATGAATATAATATATGATATTCTGTATCACAGTTGTCATTTTCCTTAAAGATCTGCATCCAAAATCCCTCTCTCTCCTTTTTTCTTGAACCGCCACCACTGGTTCATCATCATCCCTTTCCATTTTGAATTGTGGCGTTCTGTTTATGTTACCTGTAAGAGACTTAATTGTGTAGCTTTAAAATATCCCTTTAAATCAGGTAATCCTAAACCAGCTTGATATGTTGGAAGGATCAGCTTATCCCACTTGCTCTCTTCCCTCCCCATGTAAAATCCTAAAATTCTTGATTAATTACTATTGACAACTTCTCTTCTGGTTGATAGAAATATGCCTGACCTGTGTATAATACTAAAAGGACTAAAACATTTTTACTGTTTGTATCTTGTTATCCATATCCATAGACAAGAGCTTCCAGTTTATCAGTTTTTATATTATCTTTTGTTTAGTCTCTGTACATATCCTTAGCTGTCATAACAGAATTATTTTTAACCCATACTCCTTCATATCTAAGTATTAGCTGAACCTCATGGTAACACTGAAGGAAGTCTGCATATTTTAATTTGCCTCATAACTCAAGAGATTGTGAAAGTATTACTAAAAGACAGAATGGATCACATTCCTGTCATTGTATCCTAGAACATACATTTTTGCTAAACATGTATTCAAGCCCAAAGACCAGCAAAGAATAGTGACTGTCTATACCATTTATGTAGTACATCTGTATAATTCATGAAGTTTGTTTGACCTGATGATTACTATAGTCAATTGATTTCTGTCTGTCTGTCTCTCTCCCTTTATGTATTGTTTTACTGCTTTGACATCTTAGCACTGCAGTTTATCTGGTTGAATTATGTATGCAGTAAAATAAAGCAGTACATGCCACTGTACTGCTCATACTTCTAATTTTACCCATGGATGGAATGCTTTATTCATAGCTGTGATATCTGAGTTGTTTAATGACATTCTGCGAGAGTAAGATCTAGCAGTATTCATGGACAAGCAGTGTGCATTGTGATAATATATGTTAATATCTAAAAAATACATTCTTTTTCAAGCAACAAAAGAAAAATTTGCTAGGCTTGAAATGGTCTGCAAGGGCAGCTAGCCTAGTACTTACTTATGAACCTATGATCCTTTGAACCTAAGAATTCTAGCCTTCTGATACATGATAATAATTTATTACAATCAGCTGCGTTTAGCCAGTTAGACTCCAATCAACTGGTTGATCACCTATAGTAAAGCCTTAGCAGGGGTGAGGGAGTGCAGCACTCCATGTTGGAGGTGAAAGGGGAGCTTGCCAACCTCTAAAATAGTAACATAACAGCAAGTTTTATAAATTACTGTTTTCATGTTGAGATAATGTTATTTCCCATTTGCAGGACTCTCAGTATCAAGTCTTGTAAAAGGGAGACAATTAATGACAAGTTCTGCAAAATATATACTTATTCAAAAATGAGTAATTTAAACAGAACTATATTGCATGCAGAAATTATCTTTCTGTCAAGGTGTAATGATCTTGGAGTGGATTACATTTTGCTAGGGAATACGGGGCAAAAAATCATTACCCCACAGAAGCATGGAAGTTGTTATGTTGAAATACACTTCAGGTGGTAACACATTTCTGTCTTTTATCACCATATGACTGACGGACTAAAATGTATTTTTTATATTGTATGCATTACAAGAAAGAAATGGTGTGCAGGAAGTACATGCTGGTGAATATGTGACCTGATAAAAATAAATAAATCCACATTTGAGAAGTCTGTTCTTGTTCAATGCATTTCCATAATTTCATTAAGTTATACTACTAGGAAAAGAAATTCAAGGGTTGTTATTTACACTTTTTTGAATTGTTACCTCTTTATTCTTATCAGCTGGAACATCGGGCCTGCTCACATCATTTCCTTTTCCACTGAAGTATACTTCTACGTAGATTATGGTGTGGACCTAATATTCAAACAGTACGAATGGCTGAAGAAGGACCTAGAGGTATGTTTACTAAAAGCAATGCATGAAGTTTTGTGCCAGCAGGTTTAGTGTGATTTTAGATGGGTACCTGCGCTTTCCATTGAAAGAAACATTAGTGTTACTAAAAGTAAGTTTCCAAGAAGGATGACTCAGCAATGAAATTCAGTAACTTTCAACTAATACTTATCTCTAGGCTATATATTTTAATTAACATGACTGTCTATCCAAATGCGCTGTTTATAAGTAATGGCTTAGTTTGCTCTGTGGCAGGAACTACCTTGGAGGAAAGCCACAACGAAGTTTTGTCAGTGAGATGCAATCATCCATAAACTGCCTGTAGACTGAGGTTTATAATTTTGTTTTCCGAAATCATTTACCTAGTCTTCTTTGTGACAGTGCCTCTGAGAAAATTCAACAAAAAAACTTAACTTCAATGACTTTGAGTCATTAGGAATTACTTTATATATTGCATTTATTTAAATTTAGTAACCAGGAAAGTCTAACAGGACAGAAAGACCGTCTTCAACAGAGGCCTGAGAACAAAAGCTTCACATAGATTACAAAAACAAACCTGAGAAAATATACACAATAATTAAAAGATATTAGTAATAGAAATCACAGGACTAATCATGTGAGAACATGTTTTATGAAGTGCAAATAGTGAAGGAGAAAGGTATGGAAGTTTCAAATAAGAAGAGCATGGAAAAGAAGCGAGATTAATAGAAGGATAGAAAGAATTGGGGGAATTTTTAAAAGGCTAAGGAAGTCGAGAAAACTAGGAGACAGTCTATTCTGGAGGAGAACAGTTGTAGCAGATCCAGTTATGAAGTAGGTATGACGTGAGAAAAAATGTTACATTGAATGGGTTTCTTAGTTTCATAAAGTGACAAAGGGAATGAATTCCAAAATTTAGATACAATGGAATTTAGATAGAGTGGAAGAAAGTAGAGCATGGTCATGAGAATTATAATATGGTCTAACTGAAGCAAGAAATTGGTCAGTGGATCTTGAAGGAGTGTACCAATACACAGGAGAAGTGATTGAAGGTGTGACAATGTGAGGTATTGCCATCTGTACCAGGTAGAATAGTTTTGTAAATAATTTTCTGTCATTGACTATCACACTGACTTGTACAGATGCTTATGTTAAAAATGTATCAACAGTGTTGTTATAACTGATTAAATGTTTATGTTTCAACAAAGAATTCTGTCATTTTCAAATACTGCAACAGATCTTAGAAAAGCTCTGAGACTGTTCTCTACCAGAGTCATGTGATCAAATGTGATGTCATTCTATAAACAGCACTGAGGGGATGGAACTCACAAATCATCTTGTTTTATTTTGTTTTCTTTGGAACCTTATATAAAAAAATATATGACAGTTATTACAGTCAGTTCAGTTAGATCAGTGTAAGTGGGAAGAACATCACCTTGCCTTGTGTAAATAAGCAACTTAGCATCAAATCTTGCCTTGCTCTGTTAATTAAGTTAGATAGGAAACAGTTCTTCTTTAGACAATCAGGAATTACTGTGAGATTAGCTAAGTATTGCTTTCCCATATCTGCTTGAATCTGTCCAACTGCATTATTTTTATTTCTCCTGTGATTGAAACTCTGATGATTATTGCACTTAAATATTTAATAATCTCATGTTTTCTATTTTACTATTTATTATTAAAAGTTTCACACCTTTTTGTAGCTGGTCTTATAGAGATTACTTTTAACATCTTATTCTAGTGACTCCTTGTCCACTCTGAAAAACCTTGCTGCTTGGGTTACACTCTACCATTTATGTTAGTATTGATTGTACTCAGTATAGTTGGATACCCTTGTAAGAACCTGACAGTGACTGGTAGTGGTAGCATCATTACCTTATTGTTTGGGCATAAGAGGACACAGCTAGTAAATCTGTGCCAGCAATTCCTAGGAGTGTGTGTGTATGAAAATCAAATACCCAGGTGTGGGTGTGTCAGTCACTTGGACCTGCTCTTGGGGGAAATTCTACTTGATGCAGAAAGCTGCATTTGAAAATAATGTGTAAATCCATTCCTGTGTTAATGATGGCCTCTCAGTGATGTCAGTGGTAAGGACTGAGGCTCCATGTTTACTGGCCTGGGTAGAGAGAGCCCATCATAGAAGAGCACATATTTGATTTATGCAGTATTTTTGGCTTGTTTTAGTGGATTACATTTAAAGATGTTGAGAAGTTATAGCCAATTATGTTGCAATGCTGTGGTGAGTTTGTATTGGTTGGTTGATGGTATATTTGTCAATTTTATGGTAAGTCTGTTCATGTTTTTAAGAGTACAAAAAAGTGAAGATTGGCAAACTTTGCAGAGCCATAAAGGAGAAAAGGGAGGATCAAACTGGAAGCTATTTGTTTTCTTGTGGGGTTGTTCAGGAAAGGCTAGTCCCAAAATATGGTAATTACTGCTTTGATACATATTTAAAATGATGTATTTGATGTGGAGATAAAATGTGCAATTCACACCGATTGTGAGGCTAAGAGGTTTGGTATGAGAGATTGTTTTAATAACAATGCCATTAGGGGATATAATTGGTTCATAGATTAGTACTAGTCTAACTGCCCTGCTGGGCCATTTTAAGCCTACCCAGTTACCCCATGTAAGAATCAAACCCTGCACCTTGTGTCTGTAAGGTAAACATCTTAACTATTATGCCAAAGATACCCAAAATAAGTGTACAATGCTTTCCCATGTAAAAGCTGAACAGTCTGTCTTGGTATTTGAACTGTGCACCTTCTGCATGAAAAGCCAGAACTCTAACCACTAAGCTAACTCACAGGTGTAAAATAAATAAAAATGTAATATGTAGACCGTTGATGTGTTTTGGGGGTAAACAGCATGTGTTTAGTTTTATTTGGATTAAAAGTCAGATTTATATTTTTGTGCCACAGTTTATGTGCATTTTTTCATTTTCAATGAAATGTTTCTGTGGTGAGATCTCTTGTTCTGCTGTTGTAACACTGATTCAAATTATTTCTGCTCAACGATATCTGACATATTTTAAGCAGTCAGATATCTCCCTGCAAGATGGAAATGGCATCCTTGTGCCACTGCTCTTCCAGAATTAATGTTTTTGCTTCTTGCATAAAACCAGCATTATCCTAGCCAGTCATCAATTCTTCAGAACAAGTTCATTAACTGTATTTTCATTTCACACTTAATTTTGTGGCTGTTTTAATTTGCATTTCAGGAGATATGTATATCTATATCCATATCTATATCTTTATTTATATCGATACTATGTACAAAAAAAGTATATTTAAAAAATTACTGTTTTTTAATAGTTTGACGAACCATTTAATAAAAAATAGACATCTGACTTCTTCACTAAAGTACATATATATATATATATATATATATATATATATATATGGGATATTTTCTGGGCCAGATGACTTAACTGAACCTTCAGTCACTTGATTTTTTTCAGGTAGAGACCCCTTTGAAGATGAATATATCAAGGTAAGTTATAAAACATATATGCTTTAAAGTTCACTTTTTGTTGGTAGGTTCTGGCAGAATGGTCTTTGAAGTATCTTTCACTAAGTGGCTGATTACTGAATGTGTGTGCCAGCAGCAGGCAGATAGCCTACAAAGAGTGAGAGGTTCTGCATAGCTTTAATAATAATTCTGAATAGTTGTGAGACTTGATACCTTTAAAGATTTCCTTTTACAAAAACATAACTAGAGAAGTAAACTAAAACAAAAATATCAAAAAAGTTAAAGATAAGAATAATGTACCATAGAAAAATCTGAAAACTTTTTCTTCAAAGTGTCCTGAAAAGCCTAAAGGTAAAAGAGAAAAGTCTGAGACAAAGGTTGATACACAATGAAATGGAACGTTTTTTTTTCCACATCCGATTCCAACAGTAATACACATTGCATTTAAAGCCTTCTAGCACTTAGGAGTTGTGGCCTGCCCAAAACATAAGAAAGCTTTGTCTGTATTAGTGATCAAAAATCTAAATGCCCTTCACTGGTAAAACTGTATTGCAAATCTTCAGCTGTACAAGAAACAATCACTTTTATAGTAATCTCTGCCATAGAACCGACTGAGCTTTCTTTTGCAAACAAAGAGGCATGGGACATGAGTTATATTTGATTTCTCATAAAACTCATATGGGGTTGTAAAACAGTGACAGAACCCTTTACTGTCTCCAGCAAATCTTGGGTTTTGTGTGAGATATTGGAGGCACTGAAGTAGACCCAGGCCATATTCTTGTGTATGTGTTGTGCAGGATGCTGTGTAGGCCCAAATCTCCTAGCATATATGTCAGTCTGTCAAACCGCAGACTGTTAAAAATTTGCTGATGCATGTTGAGTGATTGTTCAGACCTTCCTCTACATCTGCTACTACGTCTTCCAAGAAAAGAAAGAGGTCTGTTTGTAAAATACCTTCTATGAAGGAAGAGGACCAACTTGAAGCAGATAGATTCTCTTCTTGGTAAAGATAATCATATGGACAATCAACAGTTATTATCTGGTCACCAAGCACCTGAGAGGATTACATTGGCAGAAGCCATTAATTTAATGAGAACATCTTATGAGTCAAACACAGAAACGTAGATCCAGGCAACAGATAAACACAGCATGGCTCACCTAGTATATCGACTCTTTATAGGGTAAGTTACAAGTCTAAGTTAAGTGGGAGATGAAGCTGTTCTTGAGCTCTTGTTATTATGGTCATGTTGTTGTCTTGTTCATTGTCTGACTCACGCACTCATTTTGACAGTAAGTACTTTTCAGGAAGGCTATTCCAATTGTCTGCTGCTCCTTCTCTGATGTGGTACTTAATTGCATTTTTGCATTTCCCCCTGACTACTCCTCCTGTCTCCTTATATTGTACCACGCATGCACATGAGAAAGATGCAACGGAATCTAAAATTTTTACGGTCCCAGCATCATCACTCACTGATATTTTAGATTCCCATCTTAGGATTTAAAAAAGAGAGATTATGTGCTGTTTATATCAGATTTGTCAGAATCCAGGTCTCCTAGTCTCCCCTCCTGTTCCACCACAGTCAGTCATTACAAATGCCTCACACTTTGCTTGAGGATCAGTAACAATGGAAATTAAAAGTGCAGGGTCTTTGGAAAAAAAAGACAGAGCAAAGTACCTAAACATAAAATAGATTGTCTTCGTAATCAACCCCCTTTTTCACATGGTGTCTGGGTGTTGTATCAACCGTTGGGATCTGCCTTGATTCAATGCCACTCTCTTACCTTCTTTGACAGTCATGTCTTACCATCTCTGGTCTTCTCTTACACAATTCATCCATCTTTTTGTTGGATCCTCTCTTCCTCCTGTCTGTCCCAAACCTTCTTTACCAAATTGTCTTCTGCTTTCCTGCACATGTGCCCAAACTACCGTAATTTGTTCTGTTTCACTTTCTCTGCAGTTGGAGATACTTAAGCTTCTGCTCTCCTCATTTTTTCATCTATCCCACAGTGTGCATCCTATCACCCTTCTCAGGCACTTTATCTTCATCACCTCTAGCTTTCTCTGCTGCTCTGTCTTCACAGCCAAGGTTTCTGTACCACACAGTAGTACTGGGACCTTACTTTTCAGCTTCTTTGACATTCTTCTGTCATGTACTATCCTTGAAACTCTGTGCCAGTTCACAGTTCACTGCAGCCCCATTAGTTCTTGCTTTGACCTCCTCATTCATACTTCCCTTCTGTTCAACCACCCCACCCAGGTATTTGAAGTTGTTAATATGTTATACTATTTTCCCTTCAGTCTCAGTTCTCTGCTTTTTCTGCTTTACCACATTTGCTGCCATTACAACTGTCTTATCTTTACTCAGTTTTATCCCATGTATCTTCAGTTTTGCATTCTGTTCCCTTCTCCATATTTTGCTGAAGTTCTTAAGAGTCTGCCTATAATGTCACATCATCTGCATACAGCCATTTTGTGGATCTGTCCCCTTCAGCCTGTTTGCTGATACAGTCCATCATCAGTATGAACAGCAGTGCTCTCAGAGCTGAACCCTGATGCACATCCAGTCCCATTGGAGGAGGCCCATATGTGAGTCCAAACACCTTTCATAGTTGTGCCATTGGGTCCTTGTACATAGCCTTCACTAATTCTACCAGTCTTTATGAGACTTTGAACCATTTGAACTGCCCAAATAAGCTTTCTTGGGACCTTATCATATCCTTTCTCCAAGTTTAGGAATGCTGAAGTTGGACTTTTTCCTCATCTCTAGCTTCTTCTGAACTATGTCACTACAAACATTGTCTAGTCTGCATATTCATTTTATCATTCTTTCTCTCCAGAAATTTCATGCAATGTGACAGGAGTTTGCTGCATTTGTACTGCCCACAGTAGTGAATGTCCCCTTTGTTTTTGTACATTGGTGCTAGTATTCTGTCATCTAGGATATGCCTTTCTCTCCATACTGCTATGAGTGCTTTTAGGAGCCATTTCTCTCTCAACTCACCCTACATGATGAGCATATCTACCTTGACTTCTTCTAAGCCTGATGCTTTCCCTGATTTAATTTTCCTTAGTGCTGTTCTTACTTTTTCTAGAGTTGGCTCCTCTTCTTTCATTGTAGACAGTGTCTTGAGCAGTATAGCTTCTGTGGGTTTTTTCATTCAGAAGCTTCTTGAAATAGTCTTTTCATCTACCTTTGATGTTCTGTGGACTGGTGAACAGGTTGTTGATGGTATCACTTATGAAGAGTGTCTGATGACTATCTTATTTACCTTTCTCTCTTTGCCTTACAACCCATTACGAGTTTCTTTGTGCCATCTACTGAGTCCCTTTCCAGATGTTGGTAGAGTGTCGCTAATGCCTTGCCCTCCACTATTGCAACTGCTCTATTAACCGCTTTATTAGCCAACCAATATTCCTTCTTAACCTGGTCTGTCTTTATTATCTCCCACTTTATCATGCATTCTTCTTTTCTTTTTATGACTTCCTCGACTTCGGCATTCCACCACCAACTTTTCTTATGTCCCTTATTTCCATACCTGGCTCAGCAGCATATCTGTTCTGTAGTCCTCAAACATGCTGTTTTGAGTCATTGCCATTCTTTTTCAACTTCCTCTATATCCCTTTCTTCCCAAGGTGTTAGAACCCTGAGTATTTCCTTGAACTCTTGTGCTTTCTCTTTGGTCAACTTCAGTCTAGTCTCTGTTGACCTTATAGCCTTCTCTGACCACTACCTGCAGCTAATTGTGACAACTAGTGGTTTATGCCAAGGACGGTTTCACTGGGGATGTCTGCAATCACTGATTCTACTCCAGTGACCTTTCCCTACTGGAAGAAAGCCTACATGAGTTGCACGTTGGTTACTCTTCCAACTGTCTCTTGCTGTGCCATGTGTTGGCCACCATCAAGCCATTTGCCAAATTAAAGTCTAGAACGGCCTCTCCTTCTTTATTCCTGTTGCCCTGCCTACATGGATCCAGGCAGTCCTATTTTGTCTGTCCTGATATGTGCATTTGGGCCCCCCATTATCAACACCAACTTATGTTGTCCTGCTTTACCCTGTAGGTCGTGCAATTGCTGCCTGAATGCACTCTTTTCCTCATTGTCACAATTGTGCTGTATGGCTTAGGCTGAGATTATAAATACTCCCCTATATTTACACTGGAGTCTGATTCCTGTGTGTTTGTCACTAATTCTGATAATGTCCCTTGCTGTCTTTGAAACTTCTCCCTCACCACAGTTCCCACACCATTTGAAATTTGTCCTCCTCCTCAGTAGTAGACTTTGGTTCTCAAGCCAAGTGGCTTTTCTACACTGCCCTTCCATGGTGTCTCCTGAAGAAAGATGATGTCCAACAGCCTTCTTACCATCATGCCATCCACTTAAGTTCCATCATGTCAGTGAACCTACAGATAGTGTAGCAATCCTTAGTTCATGTTTGGCAGGTTGATTGGAGTTATGTTCCACTTTCACTCTACAGAGCTATCACAGGTAACCCAAGCTGAGTAACTGGACACCAGACACTTAGTAGCTTATTGACTTAAGGCTGCTGAGTATTATGACAGGCACACTGTGGACAATTGGAGCACATAGACCCCTCCCACAATTAGCATCAGTCCCTGGTGTAGGTTAGAGTAGCTGTATAAAACAAAAACAAAACGGCACGGCACAGGGCTTATTGAAAACCAAATTTATTTACTATGTTAACACTTTCATTTGAGTAGAATATCAAACTTCTTCAGACATTACTCTACATAAATACCAAACCTTAAATACTGTTTAAAACTCCGCCAAAACACTGAAAAAACAGAAATGACAAAAAACAGACCCTTCTTTAAGGTAAAAATAACTTACATTCCCTTAACATTGTCCCATTATTATAACTCACAAAATTATACACCATTACTTCTACCAGATATTAAATTAATACTATATATAATATTTTCTAAAAAACAATTGATTAAATACAGCAGCATTATTCATCAACAACAGTTGCTAATAATAATAAATTTAACTTAACTGTAATAAATTTTGATATGGATATTATTATTAATATATTTGATGCAACAATAAATTTTAAATTTTAAATTTCATTTACCTAATGACTTCAATTTTAAAATGCTACTAATTGCACAATGCTTATTAAGTCCTGGCCATACATAAGAGTATAACAACATTTGCCATGTTAATTCACTTTTTTCTAATTGTAAAGATCATGCCTCCCATGCTTTCATTTACTTGCTAAATAACACAAAATTGAAAGCTGTGATTATGATAACTGTCCACATGTTTGGCAAATGCATTAGTTAGACTCTGTTTCCTTATAGCATACTGATGCTCGTATACTCTTTTCTTGAATGATCTCTCCGTCTTGCCAACATAATAAGCAGGGCAGTGAACCTAACTAATGCACTTGCCAAACAGGTGGATAGTTATCATAATCATAGCTTTCAATTTTGTGTTATTCAGCAAGTAAATGGAAGCATTGGGGGGGGGGTCATGATCTTTGCAATTAGAAAAAAGTGAATTAACATGGCAAATGTTGTTAGACTCTTATGTATGGTCAGGACATAATGAGCATTGTGCAATTAATAGTATTTTAAAATTGAAGGCATTAGGTAGATGAAATTTAAAATTTATTGTTGCATCAACTATATTGATAATAATATCCATATCAAAATTTGTTATAGTTAAGTTAAATATATTATTATTATTATTATTATTATTATTATTTATTGTTGCTGAATGATGTGAAAATAATGCTACTGTATTTAATACATTTTATTTAGGAAATATTATATATGGTATTAATTTCATATCTGGTAGAAGTAATGGTGTACAATTTTGTGAGTTATAATAATGGGGCAATGTTAAGGGAATGTAAGTTATTTTTAGTTTTAAGAAGGGGCTGGTTTTATGTCATTTCCAGTTTTGCAGTGTTTTGGTGGACTTGGAAACAGTATTTAAGGTTTGATTTTTATATAGAATAATGTCTGAAGAAGTTTAATATTCTACTCAAACAAAAGCGCTAACATAGTAAATAAATTTGGGTATCAATAAGCTCTGTGCCAAGCTGTTTTGTTTTTGTTTTATATAGTTGGTTATGTTTTAAGTTTTTTGTGTTTTTTGTAGGTTGGAATAGACCAGGTACTCAACCATCTTATTACCGGCAAATGCTCTTGTCCATTTTTTGTTGACATTAGTCAATTCAACCAAATCACCTACAGCTAATTGTTACACTGTCAAGCTAGCCTTGATATGGTGTGTAGTCTGTGATCCATGCTCTCCTGTCTAGAGGATGCCGCACACCAGAGTTGACGCCTAGAGTGGTTCGTCTTTACAACTTTTCCTCGATAGGCACCATCTCGAGTATGTGCTGCTGCCCACAACTCCAATTCTTGGGTGAGTTTGAGGTGGAAATGCTCAGCATGCTTTTGGGAGGTGGGAGAAACCCTACAGAGACATAGGGAGAATATGTAAATCAAACCAACAAAACAATAAAACAAACTATATAAAACCAAAAGAGTCACAGGCCAAAGCACTATGTCCAAATACTTTAATTAATTATAAGAGCTTTTGTCTTAGTATAATTGTAAAACTTCTTCAGATAAAAGCTTACAAAACTGCTAAAATTAATACCTCAAAAAGATCCAAGGGGGGACCATGGCAACTTAATTTTTGGAAATTAGGAAGGTATATCGGCAGATTTTTTTATAATGCATATGTTTGGCCAGGATTAAATGACCAAGCAACTATTTTACCAATGTTAAAACATAAAGCAGAAAGGAGGTAAATTGTTTTGTTAATATATGTAATTATTTTATATATATATATATATATATATATATATATATATATATATTTTATTTTTTATATAAGTGCATATTGTATATATAAAAAATCATTTATAATGTTGATTAGAATTGTTGTTTGTACCTTTGTCTTGGATTTTTTATGAATTGATTTGGGGGAGAGACCTTGTATTTTATGAATGGATTGATTTCTTGTGGGACGGGTTTGGTAAAACATGATTCTTTTATTGTGCTGTTATTGGTTTATGATGTAATTGGATGGGTTATTTAATTTTATCATTTTTGTAAGTTTTTATCTGATGAAGTTTTACAATTATAGTATATAATTATAATTATAGTAAGACTAAAGTGCTTATCATTGGTTATTAAAGCATTTTTGACATATTGCTTTGGCCCGTGACTCTTGGTTTTATATTGTATGTTTTATTGGTCAGAGTTTGTCTTTTTTAGCGGGTGATGGCTGTTGAAGCGATTTTATCAATGCCTGAATAATTTACTGACATTTCGTTACATGACCTGAATAGGTCAGTTGGGAATTTGACCCTTCTCATACAGCAACTTACTCAGAGGGTTGATAATATGTCACAACAACAAGGTCAGATGCCATCCCAGCAAGTACTTAACAATGTACATGTTCCTAGCTTATCTTCACTCCCTATTTTGAATGCTGGTGGTAATTCTAGCAATATTACCACTGACAACAATTTTTTATTGGTTTCTCATGCTGGGGTTAATGAGATTCTGGTATTGAATGAATGGGTCCAAAGAGATTTTAATTTCACTAATGAAATACACCGGACTCCAGACTGTTATCTTGACGAGTTGGATTATAAACTGTTTAAGCTGACAAAACTACAACTGGAGAACACCTATTTTAGGGAGTCCATTAGTTTGAAGGATGTACCAAAAGGAATACAAATGTCGCATTTTCCACCAGGTATGGACTTAAATTCCAATTTACATCTTGAGCTATTGTCATTTTTTGACCAGATGGGTTGGGAATATATGGAGATAGTTATCCAGCATAATACTAAAATGATTGATGAATTGGTAGTGGAAATTAATGACTTGGGGGCCGTCTAATCATGCCGGACCCACTTTATTCTTCATAAAGGTATGAGCATGCACATATATTTCATAGTTTAAAGCATAAGCTTTAGTCTATAAAAAACAATAAAGAAAAGAAATTGGAACAGGATAACATAGCCTATGACAAGGCTTGGCATATTCTATACCACCAAGGTCACAGTCTTGGGGTAGTAAGAAATTTGGTCAACAAGGCTGGCAGGCTTTACAAACTAATCAGAGGAACTATGAAAATCATAATCTCTCTGTTCATCAGGCTGCCCCTTTAGCTAGTTCCACTCTGAGGAAATCAGAAATGCTGAGACAAAAAGACAATTCTATCCAATTCTATCCAATGGGGTCAGAGGAAAGGGACTACTCCTTCAGGGAACAGCCAATATCAACTCTCGAATTTGGACAGGCCCCCACAGAGGAATCGTTCATTTCAAACAAAATGGGGGTGGGGGAATTAGGTTCAGTTAATGAACTTTTGAAGTTATATTGTACTTCACTTTGTATTATCACGAACAGTGGTCACGATTTTAAGATTTATAATTTTTCTAGTATAGATGCGAATAGTGAAGTGGTGGATTTTTTCTCACAAGGAGTGTCTTCTGTTCCATGTAAAAAGGCAAATTTAACTAATGTATTAATTAACTTGAAGCTATTTTTATGTAAGATTAATTTATCTATTATGTTTAATGACAACTCTATACACGACCTATCTTTTAAAATACCTAGTACTTTCAAACCCCCTCTACATCATTCTTTAACCCTTCTAAAAAAATGTGTGAGACTGATTTGAGGAGAACTTTTGGGAAATATAGAACTATACACAAATCTAATGAGTCTAATGAACAACTGTAATTAATTCATTTCCTTACAGGACAGAGTATAAGAATCATTGCCCCTGATTAGGTAGGGGGACTGGTCCTGATGGATGTATTTGATTAAAAGAGCAGGATGTTTAAAATTTTGGAGAGTGGATCCTATCAAAAAGGTAGTAAGAATGAGCTTAATGTTGTTTATGGTAATATACATACAAATATCAGGGACATTTGTATAGAAGGATGGTGGACTTGCAAATGTACACATTTTTACAGATTTCTGCACCAAAGGTACCCCCAATGTTTGGTATACCTAAGGTGCATAAAAATTTGGATGATCCTCCTATGTGCCCTATATTGGATAGGATGTTTTCCATCACAAGTACGGCCGCACAGTTTCTTGATAAAAAACTTGAATTCTTATCACAGGTGAAGCATCTTTATGTAGAGATTCATGGCATTTTTTTTACAAAAGATTAATGACCTTACTTTTGGCCTAGATGATGCATTTTTAGCTATCGATGTGAAAGATCTATATTCAGTCATCCCACATGATATGGGACTGGCTTGGTTTGTTAATTATTTGGGAAGAAAAGGGATTGCACAGGTGGATGTTAATTTATATGAGGAAATAATGGAGATGATTTTGAAAAATAACTATATATTTTTTGACAATAATATTTATTTACAGAAGGAGGGTGTTGCTTTGGGCTCCCCCTGTGGTTCCCAATTTGCAAATATTATTATGTTGGAGTGGGAATCTATAAATATTCTAAGTAGTAGGTTTTGTAGAAAATTTGAATTGTATCTCCATTATCTGGATGATATTTAGTAGTATGGAGGGGTGGAAAGGAGAGTATTCAGGAATCTATGGATTACATTAATGGGACTACTGACTTTCTTTCATTTACTTATGTTGTGTCTTTCAGCTTTTCCCGGTTAGGGGTCGCCACAGCGGAACTCCAGTCCGCTAATGATTGGCAGTAGATTTTTACGTACTGAGTTGCTGGCTGTGATGCACAACCTTCAACGAAGATACGCCCATTCACGCATGTCTCCACACAGAAGATGCTCTAGCTGAGAATCGAACAGGACAATGTCTTACTGTGAGGTGACAGCGGTACTGCAGCACCACCACCGCAGTTCTTTCATTTACTTATGATAGTAATGAAATGAGCTTGCCTTCTTTGGATGTATTATTATGTAAGGATGTTGTCATTGGGAGTTACAATTCCCATATTTATAGGAATCCTACTTATTCCAGTACAATTTTACATTTTTCCAGTTCTCATCCATATTTGCAGAAAAAATTGGTGGTGAAAGGACAACTAGTAAGGGCAACAAGGATGACTTCATTATGGTCACAGTATGAGGAGGAATCTAATAACCTGAAACTCATGTTCCTCAATAGGGGCTATCCTGAAACAATAGTTAATGAAATGGTACAGGAAGTAAAAATGAAAAGATCAACTGGCGTTTTTATGCCCTTACTTAATAGGCTGGAAAACTCTCCCTTTTCTACTGGGGTTACACAAATTTTAATTTGAGTAATAACAGGAAAAAGGAACTTAAAAAGTTCTTTGTTGTGACCTTTTGTAATGAAGGTAGTTTGATTAAATCAGTGTTGTATAAAAACTGGGATTTTGGTTGGAAGACAGGGTGATTAGAAATAAGGTTGGGGAACATCTGAAAATTGTTTATAGGAAAGAGATGTCCCTTAAAAATATGTTTGAGTTTAAAAAGTATTTAAAGTTAGTAACCCAGGTATGTGGAAGTGCGGCTGGTGTCATTATCGTAGATTTATACAAGATGGTCCATTGTACAATTAGAAATGTGTTTTTTCAATATAAAGGAAAGTTTAATTGTGAAAGTACAGGGGTAGTCTGTGTTATCCTGTGCCAATTATGTAACTGTTTCTATATAGGTAAAAATGAGCAAAAACTCCATGAACGCATTTATGAGCGTCTTTATGATGTAAAGAAAGGGAAGGTAATGAATGCTTTGTTTAAACATATAAACAACATTTCTGGATCTTTTTTAAATTTACTATTAATGAAAAACCTAAAAAAGATCTGAGGGGGGACCATGGCAACTTATTTTGGAACTTAGGGAGGTATAGTGGCAGCTTTTTACTAATGCATACATTTGTCCAGGATTAAATGGACAAGCAACTATTTTACTGATGTTAAAATATAAACGGAAAGGAGGTAAATTGTTTTGTTAAAATATGTAAATATTTTGTATATGTATATATATATTTATATATTATATATACTTTTTTGTATAACTGCATATTATATATAAGACTTTTTTTGTTTATGATGTTGATTAGAATTGTTGTTTGTACCTTTGTCTTGGATTTTTTATGAATTGATTTGGGGGAGGGACCTTGTATTTTATGAGTGGACTGACTTCTTGTGGGACGGGTTTGGTATTGATTGGTTTATAATTATGATGTAATCAGATGGGTTATGTAATTTTATCATTTTTGTAAGTTTTTATCTGATGAAGTTTTACAGTTATAGTAAGATGAGAGTGCTTATCATTAGTCATTGCTTTGGCCTCTGACTCTCTTGTTTTTTATAGAGATATGTAAATTCCATACATGCATTGGATGGAGGTCCCTTGTGCATGGAAGGAGAATAACTTAACTCATTCCCACCACTACAGCTGTTTTGAGTGTGTACATTTAATTCCCAGTGGGTGTGGTTTGATTCTTTCCTTACAGTTCAAACAAATATTTGTATCTCTGTAAACATTAAGTGTTACTAGAAAACTGTAAATAGCGAACTATTCAGGATAAATTAATCTTTACATTGGTGGCATTCATTCAGTTTGATGCTTTAAACTAGATTGTATAAGGGAAAATAAAGACAGTGAATATTAATTTTGAAATGTATAAACAGCTTATGATCATAGGAAGTTACTAGGCTATTGGCCCTGAGGCCCTTACAAGCCTAACCAAGATTTTAGCCCATGTTCTGACAAGTCAGCACTGATGCCCCTGTCCAGCAGGGACTCAGGTGGAATCCCAGGGGTGTATTTTCTGTTCCCCATCCAGTTATCCAGGTAGCACTTAAAAAGGGTTAATGATGTACTCTGTTTGACGTGGAAAGGAAATCAATTCCACAGAAGAGGGAGTCTCTGGGACACAAATCTGTCCCACCAAGTCCTGTTGATGTCACAGACCAGGCTGAGGTCGAGCGTGTGGGTTACTCGAGTGGAGGTTGACTTGTGGATATGCAGCATTCCCATCAAGGGGGAGTCTGAGATTGCTTTCTATGCCAGACAGAAGTCACCTCTGAGGAGTCTGTATGAGACTGAGTAGAGGGATAGAGCTTTTAGCCTATCTGTGTATGGTAGATGTCTGAGGTCCTGGATTCTCCTGGTGAGGAACCTCTGTGGTCTCTCCAACTGCTGCATGTGCTTTGTGAGGTACATGCCAAAAGGGGCATAGTACTCAATAATAGGGAAGAATACAGGGATGTTATGACCTCCCTGTTCCTGGATGAGATATCCTTACTAATGAGGTGGGCCATGTAGAAAGCTTTCCATACAATGGAGGAAGTGTGGTGGTCAAAAGTCAGTTTGCTATCAATCTGGGTGCCCAAGTCCCTCACGACTGATTGCGTACTTAGGACCTTGTTATTAATGTGATAATTTGTGGGGATGTCACTCTCACCAAAGGGGATGATGATGCATTTTTGGCATTCAGTTTGAGGCCATGTTTCTGACACCAGTCATTTGTTTGGGTGAGAGTGTCTTGGAGGATGTCTACATCACTAGGGGAATTGATGACAGCACCCAGCTTGCAGTCATCTACAAATTTCTTCAGCCTTAGCCCTTGGCCTATACCTCAGAAAAGTATATCCCAAATAACAGAGGCCCTAAGTCTAATCCCTACACCACTCATTATGGATCTACTGCTTGAGATGGCTTCCCCTATTTTGACTAGGTGGCTTCTATCAGTGAGCCAGTTTGCTACACATCTGGTAACATACAGATTGATGCCTGGTTGAGAGAATTTATCTATTATACCCAAGTGGGGAATAGTATCAAAGGCTTTGGCCAGGTCAAGGTAGGTGGTGTGCACAGTCTTCCCCTCATCCATGGCTTTGTTGACTGTCTCAAAGAAGTTGACCAGATTTAACAGGCATGACTTCACTTTGATGAAACCAAACTGTGTGGTATCGAGTGTTTGGAGTTTGCCAATGTCCTTGTTAATGAAGCCATGATAATCCATTTCGTGGCTTTGCAGATCAGGCTAGTTAGGATGATGGGTCTGTAATTTCCTGGATCCTTAGATGCTCCATCTTTGTGTAAAGGGATGACAGTGGCTATCCTCCACTTGGATGGGATGATGCCAGTACTCAGGCTTTGGTTGAATAGGGTGCCAATGGTGCTGCAAGTTCTTGCCTGAGTTCATGTAGGATGCAGCCTGGGATGTTATCGGGTCCCATGGAGGCTATCTTTTTTGCTTTTAACAGGGCAGTGATGACTTGCTGTGTAGATAAGTGGAGGGGGGTGCTTGAGATTTCCTGATTTACTGATGGAGGGGGACAGAGGGGTGAGGTTTTCACTGAATCTGTCTGCCAGCAGGTTGGCTATATATATATATATATATATATATATATATATATATATATATTTATATATATATATATATATATATATATATATATATGTATATATATATATATATATATATATATATATATATATATATATATATATATATATATATAGCATTTGTGTATGTGGTGTCCTTGACCACCAGGTTTGAGCAGATCTGAGTACTTCCTTTGAGATTGCGGACATATGTGAAGAAAGCCTTATGATTATCTGTAGTAGATGTGGCCAGTTTCAAATCAAAGTTTGTTTTGGAGGATTTCACTAGTGCCCTTATTTGCTTGATCAGGCTAAGGAGAGACTGCTTCCAGTTAGGCCTCTGATCCTTCTTGGTCCTGGACAGCAATTTTTTCCTTTCACTATAGAGTTTATTTATTACAGATGTCCACCAGACAGGTTTACTCTTCCTTGAGGAGGATGATTTTGTCCTGTCAGATATTCCTGATTCCATGCGGCTATATTTATTTTATTTTATTTTTATTTTACATTTGTTAACCGGGGGTGTCTGACTGAGCCGAAAAGGCCCCTTTTCAGCAGAGGCCCGGGGAGAAAAGCTCCACAAAGAAAAATTACAGACACATTTAGTTATTTAGACATGATCAGTATACACACAAATTACAAGAGACATATTTTTACAGTGGTATGTGGCACATAAACAGTTACAGTGGAGAGAACAAACAAAAAAATATTAATTTTAAAATTAAAGGTATTTAATAGATTTGTGGTGTACAGCTGAAATTTGGAACATAGGTAGAATACATACATAGTACACAGGTACAGTACATACATTGTAGATTAGCCAGCGTTTGTGAGTAAGATTGAAAACTATTATCAAGTGCTCTAGATTTAGTATGTATATGTTATCTGCTTTCACTAGCCTGGGGAGCAATCATGGCACTGCCAGCTTTGCTTGAGATGTTGCCTGATGAGGTCTTTAAAGGAGGGGCTTTGGATGATGCGTTTTGAGTGCTAGTAGGGACAGAGTTCCATTTTTTAGCCACTGAACTACTATATAATGCATCTCCAAAGCTATTGTAGCTGTTGGTGACTTCTAGTAGTAGTTTGCTTGATGATCTAAGGGGCCTTTTGGCTGAGTGATGTTGTACTAGGTTTCTGAGGGCAGGACACTTATTGGGGAGGTAAGAGATAGAATGACAGAGGCAGAGCTGATTGTAGGTTAGGAGGTTGGGCAGTTCAAGCCAGTGGAGCTGTCTCAAAGCAGTACAGTGATGAGTTCTATATGAGCAATTTGCAGCAAAGCAGGCAATTCTGTTATAGCAGGCTTCCATTTTGCTTAGTTCAGTTTTGTTGAGATTAGTCAGAATGGGAGATGCATAGACTAGGGTGGATAGAAGTTGGGAACGAGCAATGGCTGATCTTGTGTTGTTGGTAAGAAATGGTTTGATATGGTAGAGTGACCCCAGTTTGGCATGTACTTTTTTAATAGTTAAGTTGAGATGACTATCAAATTTTAGGTGTGAGTCTATGGTTATTCCCAATGGCTTAGCCTGTGCCACTGGAACAATTGGAGTAGCATTTGTGGAGTAGATAGTGAATTGACTGTTAGTGTTTTTGTTAGAAGTGGTTATAATCATAAGCTGAGTTTTCTTTGGATTGAGGAAAAGTTGGGCTTTGGTAAGGTAGTTTTCAACGTCAGAGAATGCTAGTTGAGTTGTTTGCAGGAGGGTGGGAATGTTTTGTGCAGCACAGATTAAGGTATTGTCATCTGCATACTGAATTATAGATGCATGCTGTGTGGAGGTATGGAGGTCATTTGTGAAGACTGTGAATAGTAGTGGTCCTAAGATAGAATAGGCAGCTGAGGAGAGAGAGAATTTTCCGATTTCACAGCTTGGTACCTGTCAGTTAAGTAGCTTTGGAACCAGGTAAGAGTGGAATTTGATTGATGATATTGGTTTAGTTTGTTTAGCAGGATTTGGTGTGAGACTGTCAAATGCTTTGGACATATCCAAAAAAAGAGTTGACACTTGTAGGCCTTCATTTTTGAGACAGTTTACTGTGTCTGTGAAGCAGAGGATGGCTGTAGTGGTACTATGGGCAGGTCTGAAACCATGCTGAGTAGGTGACAGGATGTTGCTGTCTAGGAGATAGTTTAGCATCTGGGTATGGATGCATTTTTCTAGGATTTTGGCCAGGGGGGAGAGTAAAGCAATGGGTCTGTAGTTATTAAGTTCAGTGGAGGTCCCACCTTTATGTATGAGTGTAACATAGGATATTTTCCAGAGTTTGGGCACATAGTTTTCAACAATTGATCTGTTTATGAGAGTGGAGACTGAGATAGCAATAGCATCTGCTGTGAGTTTCAAGAAATAGCTGGGGAGTAGGTCGGCTGCTGTTGATGAGGTTTTTAGTTTGGATAGCATGCTTTTGATTGAAGTGGTGGAAACTGTTTTGAGGGTAAAGCTTGTATTAGTGTTATTTGTGTTGGGAGGATAGTGAGGAAGGAACTGTCCTGTGATACCAAGGATAGAATTGAGTTCACAAAGTGGGAGATGAATTGTGTTTTGATGGGAACTTTAGTGTCAGGGGTGGTTGGTTTGGGGGTAGCCTTTTGGGTGGATTTTAGTAGCTGGTTTACATTTTTCTAAAATTTTTGCGGGTTGTGTTGTATTTAGTTTGTAATATTGTGTAGTAGGATTTTTTGTCCAGCCTAATGCATTTTTTTGCACGGTTGCGCAGTTCTTGGTACTTAGTTAGGCTTTGTGTTTCTTTGTTTTTTTGATAGTAAAGCCAGGCAGTGTCTCTAGACTTGAGGATTTGTTTGGTTTCTTTACTGAGCCAGGAGTTTGTAGAGGTTCTAACCTTGATTTTGCGCAATGGAGCGATAGTGTCTAGGTGTTGTAGAAATATTTTGTTGAAATATGCTACAGCCTGGTCAAGTGGGAGGGTTTTTAAGGGGTTCCAGTCACAGTTGCAGAGTAAAGTGTTGAGGACCTCAGGCGAGAATTTTTTTGTGTTTCTAGTGGATATATAGTTAGTGGTTTTGCATATGCTTGTTCTACTACGTATAAAGTATATTATGTTGTGGTCACTTAAGGTGTCTGGGAGACTGCCTGTGTGAGGGTACAATGTGGGGTTGTTAGTTAGGACCAAGTCAAGGATGGATTCCCTTTTAGATTTTTTATCACATCTAGTTGGAATTTGGACTAGCTGCTGGTAGCCATGGAGATTTATTGGATTACTTGATGGTTCTGATATACAGGTGAATCAATCTAGGTTGAAGTCCCCCAGAATAAGGGTTTCTTGTGAGTATGTGGAAGAACACCAGGATACGAAGTCTTCAAGGCTAGCAGGTGTATTACCAGGTGGAATATAGATCACAATTGTGGTGATGACCTTTTTAGGTTGAAGTTGAAGTTGTGAGATAAGTATGTCCCAATTATTGGGGGAGGGGTAGGAGTTTGGTAATTGATGGACAGTTAAGTTGGACTTGTACAGTAAGGCAGTTCCACCTCCTTTATGGAGTGGCCTGTCTTGTCTAATGATATTGTAGCCGGTAAGGAGAACTTCTGAGTTAGCTTTGTTTTTATTTAGCCAGGTTTCTGTTAAAGCAACTATGTCTGGGGAGTAGTGTGCTATTGTGGCCTGGAGTTCAGGTATTTTGTTTCTGATATTTCTAATATTAATATTTAGCATTAAAAGATGGTTGGGTTGGTTTTGCTGCTGTTGTTGATTTGCCCAGGGATGAAGAAAGTGGGGGTGTTATGTTCTGACATTTGTGTTGGAGCAGTTTGTGTTGGACAGGATAGATTTGGGCCTGGGTTGGGGTGGATATCCCCACTTATGGTGAGCCTGGAGTTAAAATGGTTATAAAGATTTTGGAGTTTGGTGAGGAGTGTGAGAAAGTATTGTGTTTTTTGGAGTAGGAATGAGAGCGTATGTGTTTAGTTCTGTTTTGGTCCGTTATGTAGTTCTTGAATAACTGTGGGCAGATGTTATTATAATGTGTGGTGTCTGTATACGAGAGTACATAATGTAGTGTTGTGCTACTAAGTTTAGGGATATTGCTAGAGTGATAACTTGTGGTGTTGTAAAGAATTATGAGAAGACAGACTAGACTTAGTTGTGTGATAGTCATGGTTATAAAGTTTAAGTTGTTTCTAGGTGGGGTGTCTGAATAGGAATTATAGGGTTGCACTATATGTGGATGGGGAAGTAGTGTGGGTGATGTAAAAAATGTCTAGTGGGAATGAGAGTGATTGGGAGTATTTTGTGTGGAGAAAGTTGGTGTGGTATAATGTGATATGACTTGAGGAGCTGTGATTGGTTGAGGTGATGTGAGGGTGAGCTGTGGGTGTGGTTGTGATTATTATAAATGTAGAGGTAGTGGGTGTGGGAGGTAATAGGGGGCAGGCAGAGGAATGGAGCGGGGCAGAGCCAACCAAGACAAGAGAAAAAGTAAGTATTACTTTACAAATCTGAACACTTTTTCCTGAGGTCTAATGGCTTACCGGCAAGCAGAATGTAATTGCTGAAGAGAACTTGTGTCCTGGTGGAAGACTAGAAATTTAAAGATGGCTCCATGCTCAGCAGGATTCTGTATTGGGGGAGGGAGATAGCACAAGGGGTGTAAACCAGGTGGAATGCAAAGAAACCAGAGAGGCAATCAGTGGAAATCAGTGAAGGCCTCAGAGGGGGTAAGTAATAATGCAAACTACCTGTAAAATGAAGGGGAGAAGAGACAGCAAAGTTTATTAAGGTTTGGAGTGTGTCTTCACATTGACTTGCTGATTAGTAACCAGTTTGTGCACAGATTAGAGTAGGGAGATACATTAGTAATGAAGGGGAATGTATAGAGATGCAAATAAACAGGTGAGCCTCCAAGTGATACAAACTAAGGCAGAAAGCACTGAGAGGGCTGCTTGGTGGGTAATTTAGTCACAGAGATGTGAATTAAATGTATACTGTCTATTGGACAGTTAGGATTACTGTACTAGCGGAGGGTGTGGGGTGGGGAAAACACAAGGCTAGAACAGTCAGTTTTATTAGCAAGCTGAGAACTACTAAGAAATACTGCTAATGTAATAGCTTCACTCTCATAAAACATACAAGTAGAATTCCTGGGTGGACTGACCCTGCTCTTGAGACTCAAAATGTATATCCTTGTTTAGTTTGCAGTACTGATTCCTTCTTATACTGTATGGGTGGAGTGGTAGCCACAGACTGCAGATTTGCTTGAGTGTGCTCTGAAGAGAGAGAGAATAAAAAAGAGAGGATGAAGCTAGTAGAAGGAGACAAAATCAGGTCAAAGGACGTAATGAGGAGATATGAGGGTGTAAAAGATACAAATCTGAGTATAGTGTGGATAAAGTAAGAGAATAGATGCTACTGTTACAGTTTGAGAGTGCTTCAACAGTAACCACATCACAGTGCCATAACTTAGTTTGGAAACAGGTTAATAAATGATGCACAAAATATTTATCAGCCAGTTATCCTGTGCATACAAGAAAAAGGAAAATGAACACAACAGCACAGCTGATGCAATAGCAGAGACAACTGTAGTGCTAAATCAGTAAATACTGTTTCTAACTCCAAGACTAGGTCAATTAGATGTATATTACAGTTGTAACAGCAGTTCTAGTAGCATAGAGACAACATAGCTGCAGTGGTACTGTCAGTAAAAACACAATTCCTGAATGACAGAATCATATAAATGCTTGTATAGTATTTTGGTGTAGTTTTGGACATATGTGTCAGTTCCTGTGGAGGGGGAGGGGGCTGTGAAGCTGTGTATACATTCCCTCAGGAGGTTGTAATCAGCTTTGGAGATTTTTTTTGTAAGACCCTTACTAGGGGGGGGGGGGTCAGGGGAGATGGCTTCGAAAGTGACCCCTTTGTGGTCAGAGCTTATCAAGGAGGATAACACTATATGGATGCTGCAGTAGTTACTCATGTTGGTTAATACCAAGTCCAAGATATCACCTCTTGTGGGGCTGTTGACCAGCTGGTCCAAGCAGTTTGCATTGATGAAATCAAGGAATCTCTGGATATTTGTGTTTTGGCATGGGTAGTTCTTCCAGTCTGTGGCTGGATAGTTAAAGTCGCCCAGGATCAGGTTAAAGGGCTGAATCTTGAAAAAAGTACAGATAGATGGAGTGGGCATCTTGAGGACCTGTAGCTAACTATGATTTGAAGAGGGGTCTTGTCAATGTTTAACTCCACCTGAAGTGTCTCCTGTGCATCATACTGTTTGACCATCCTGGAGTTGTGTATGTCTTTTATATATATTGTAAATCCACCTCCTTTTGCTTTGCTGCTCACGGTTTGGAGTCTGAATGTATGATAGGATGAGTAACCTGGTATGGCTGGGGTGCTCTCTGCAACTTTGAACCAGGTTTCTGTGACTGCAGAAATGTTAGCATCTTCCAGGGTTAAGAATGCTTTTAATGAGTGCAGTTTCATGTTTAGATGCCTAGTGTTTAGCAGCTTGACCTTTAATTTGCATTTTGATTACATTTTCATTGTGGTAGTTTTGACCTTATGGCATTGCCTAAAAAAAGACACTATGGGGGAGGCAAGAGCCTTTACCAGAAGCCTGAACCCCAAGGGAGACAAATGCATGCCATCTCTGGCAAAGCATTGTGGTCTGTCGATCATGTCTTCCCAGTCTGTCAGGTACTGGAGCCCCTTGGAATGATACCAGAAATTAAGCCATTTGTTAGTCAATCACTTTCTGTTTGTATTGAGGCATCATTCTGGGTGACAGTAGAATGCTTCTTAAGACTAGGAACATACCTGCCTGGGACACATATTCAGCGAGCTCAATCATGTCTCTTTTCATATAGTCCAGGGAGGTATGTCTCAAGTCATTCACTCCAGCATTAAGTATGACAGAGTCATAACAGTACCTATTGTTGAGAGACTTGAGTGCATGGATGATATGTTGGATTCTGGTACCTGACAAACAACTAACCATGACTTTTTCCATTTCCAGCCTGTTAAGGGGCACATCTGTGTGTCTCACAATGGAGTCTCCCATGACTAATATGTTGTGTTTATGTTTAGGCCTTAGGGGGTGTTAGTCACTGGTGTGTCGACTATGTGTGGTGTGTTGTGTGATGGGCAGTGGAGTCTGCGTGTGTTTTTTCCTCTGAGGTCTTTTTTGTTTGGGTATGTTTTTGTTGAGGATGTCCTCATATGTGAGTGTGTGCTCTGCAGATGTGGATGGTGTTTGAAGTGTGGTGTTTGTGTTGACAACCTTCTCAGTGCCAGATATACTGACTTGTGAGGGAGAGAGCATAGATTATAGGTTCTCAGTGTAATTGCATCTCTCACAAATTGTGTTCCTAGGTGGTAGTAGTAGAGGGTTGTCCATGTACATGAGGCAGTTGCTACAGTGTCTCAGGATGCCCATATCAACAAGACTAGCAGGAGAAACCATAGGAAATTGTCCATCCTTATTTGTCAGAACCTGAGAGGGAAAGGCCAGAGAGAGCTAAGGAGGTAAAGGGTGGAGGTCTAAGAGGAGTATTACTAGGTGATCACACAAGTGCTACTAAGGGAACATTTGTAGCTGGGATACCTCACAAAGGATTAAAGTCAGTGCAGCTGTGGTGTGTGATGTTTAAACAAGCCCAAACTAGCTCAAATGAGGGGTTTAGATAGGACAAAAAATAGAAGACTCTAGTAACACAGAACTCTAGCCAGTCCTGCTAGTCCCTGCTTTCTTTACCAGTCAGCTTGTGCCAGACAAGGTCCAGGCAGCCCTTATACTCTCACTAGCAGATGAGATAGGCCCCTACCAACACAAGATGGTTGCCAGAAACACAGAAGGGAAACACACAATAGCTGCTAGAAACACAGAAGGCAAAAACAAACAGATCTGGATGCAGCAAACCTGCATCTAGACTATGCTACTCAGTTTAAAGGTTAAGAACACAGTAAAACACACAAAACACAGATTAACCACTTACAGGCAAAATCAGAACTCACAGTATGAAAAAATAGAGTTAAACAGTAATGAAATGCAGTAAAATGTAATTAAACAGTAATGAACTGCAGTAAATAGCAATGAAATACAGTTAAACAGTAATGAAATGCAACAGAAAATCCAAAAGCAGCGAACAACTAGACAAACCAACAGGAAGTGTATAAAAATCCCCACTAGGCAGAAGGAATACTTGTATTTTGTTAAAACAAACAGACAGGTTTATTAAAAAATGAGCGCTTTCACAATAGTCAATATTGCTTCTTCAGACAACAATTTTAACTATAGAAACAGTTGTAATTAAAATTGCTGTCTGAAGAAGCAATATTGACTATTGCGAAATTGCTCACATTTTGATAGACTGTTTTAGCAAAATATGCATATTCCTTCTGCCTAGTGGGGATTTTTATACAGTAATGAATTGCAGTTAATTAGTAAATTGCTTTAAATGAGCTGATCCAATGGGACCCGGGAAGAGTGTCCAATATCAAATTTATAGTAGAGGTGGACAACTCAAAAGCCACCAAGGTTTAAGACCACAACAACAGTTAGGTGGCTGGGTGGGGATGCAAGATCAGAGGTAAGGATTGAATTCACTAAGCCTAAAAACAGTTGCACAGTTTAAACAGATATGCATCAAATATTGTGTTAGTTAATCAGAAGTGCAGAAAACAGTTGAAAATAAGCACCTATCTTTGTAGTCTCACAACAGGTTTTTAGAAAACAGCAGAGCAAGGGCAGAAGGCCTAACTTGCTGCAGCTTTGAGCAAACAAGCACAGACTGGTTTAAACACTGGCTATTTAAGGCAGAGAAGCAGGAAACAGTCAAATTATCAATCAAAAAGCAGAGCCATGTTGCAACAACTTAAACCAGATCAGACCAAACCACCCCCCCCCCTCCTGCACATGAAGCAACAGCTAGGCTTGTCTAGACAAAAGATTAACTGTACTACAAGTTCCAAAGGTCACAAACAGTATTAGATTCAGCAGACCCTGAATCTAGTCTATACTAGTGTTTTTCAAGTGTGGCAACAAGCATAATGAACAGAACAAGCAGAGAAACAAAAAGGAGACAAAGATCAGAACAGACATAAGGATTAAATTCACTAAGCCTAAAACAAGTTGAACAGTTTAAACAGATATGCAGCAAATATTGTTTTAGTTACTCAGAAGTACAGAAAACAGTTGCAAATAAGCACTCATCATTTGTAGCCTCACAGCAGGTTTTTGGAAAAGCAGAGCAAGGGCAAAAGGCCTAACTCACTGCAGCTTTGAGCAAATGACACAGACTGGTTTAACACCGGCAATTTAAGACAGAGAAACAGAAACCAGCCAAATTATCCAGTCAAAAAACAGAGCCGTATAGCAGCAATTCTAGCCAGATCATACCAGACTGCACCCCCCTCTCCATGAAGCAACAGCTAGACCTCTTCAGACAAAAGATTAACTGTACTACAGGCTCCAAAAGTCATAAGCACTAGATACAGCTCTGTGCTAGTGTTTTACAAGTGCAGCAACAAGTAAAATGAACAGAACAAGCCGAGAAACAAAAAGGAAACACATCAGAACAAAGGTAAGGATTGAATTCGCTAAGCCTAAAAAAACATTTGCACAGTTTAAACAGGTATACAGCATATGTTGTTTTAGTTAATCAAAAGTGTAGAAAACAGCTGAAAATAAGCACTTATCTTTTGTAGTCTCACAGCAGTTTTTTGGAAAACAGCAGGGCAAGGGCAGAAGGCCTAACTTACTGCAGCTTTGAGCAAACAAGCCCAGTAACTTTTCAAGCAAGACACATAGTGCCATCAGGATTTTTTTCATACAGCTGCGAACTTTTATATGAGGATATGCAGATATGCAGTTCTGTCTCTGTTATCGGAATGTAGAAATATTTAGAGAAATATGAAAATTATTACAGTACAAATAAACAGGATACAAATAATTTACAATATCTCTTTGTCTGCATTAAATAGAGGTCAATTATCAATGCAGTTGTGTTTGCCATCATGTATGTTTTAAGATGAAATCTTCTGATACCTTGTAAATAGCATGGTCTTGGAATTATTAATGCAAATATGAACAAGCAATATTTGACACCAAAGGCGTCGGATGGAGTTAACTGGAGAAACAGCTAGAGTCGCACTCGGCTGTAATGAGTTAACCATTATACAAACTAACTCTTATAAATGTTCTCAGCTCTCTGAATCATCTATGGTTCCTGGACCTCTTCAAGAATTTATAGACAGCACCACAGTGATGTGATACATAAACAAGAAAGGGGGAACCAGATATTATCCACTGTGCAGACTAGTCTTGTTAGCAAGTGATATAGCTTTACAGTGCATTCTCATTCTTCAGATATCTTACATTCCATCAGAGCAAAACTCTGTGGCAGACAAGCTGAGGAGGACCAGGATAAACCCTCATGAATGGAAACTGGATTGGGGGACTTCTAAGATTTGATCCATCTGAGGGGAATGCTTCAAGTAGATCTTTTTGCCTCCTCTCTAAACAACCAACTGGCAAAATTCTGTTCCAGGACTCCATGTAAGAAGGCCTGGAAGACAGATCCCTTTTTCCTCTTTCAGACATGTTCTGGTATACCTTTCTATTGATTTCAAGGGAATTATGAAGATTGAGAGACTCCCCAAACATCATTGTGGTGACTTCCTTCTAGTGTAGGCAGCAGTGGTTCTCCTTTTGTTTAGAAATGGGCAGGGGCAATTACTACTAACTTCCTCACAGACTGGATTTACTCACACAAGATCAGAGATATTTGGTGCATCCCAACTTGAAACAACTGCAGTTGATTGCCCTGGATAATAGGGTTTTAATACCTTTTAGGCACCTATTTTTCTGTGTGCTTGCAGCAAATATTAATGGAGGCAAGAATGTTTGCTACTAGAAAATCATATATTAGCAAACAGAAAAGATTTTCTAGTTGGCTCCAACAAAACTCTAGTACCCATTCAGGGCTAGCATGTCTCTGGTTTTACATTATTTGTGTAAGTTACTATTCTATGACCTGTCTTACTCTATCAAGCTTAATTTGATTCCATTTCAGCATGTCGGCCCATGGATCCCCCTCTTTCATTGCTGTCTCATGTCAAAATGTTTGAAAAGGGGTTCTGCATAAGAAGCTTTCCAGAAAATCAGTGGTTCTCATTGGCATCTTAATTTTTTGTTAGAAAAACTAGAACTTGCTCTACTTGAATCATTTCATCAGGCTGACTTGAGGTTGTGAATGTAGAAAACAGTCTTTCTTATTGCTCTGACCTCTTATGGTATGTAAACCTTATCTCATTTTCCTCAAAGATGAGGTTTCTTTAATTCTCAAAGTAGTATCCGAGTTCACCATAAACCAGTCTGTCCATCTTTCTGTCTTTTTTTTTGTTTCAGAACCTAAAATTTAGTTAGAAAGGATACTTCACACCTTGGATACAGTCAACTCGGGTCTTTCAGTACTTCTGATCAGTTATTCATTTTTGTGTAGATATGAACAGAGGACAACCTGTGTCAAAGCAGACTGTTTCCAAATGGGTGTCTTACCTTTTGTTATTCCCACCATAGCAAAACTATTCCAGGCTGTGTTAAGGCTCATTTTATTAGGGCCTTGGCTTCCCCTATGGCTTTTTGGAAAGGGCTGGATTCTGGATGCATTCTATAAACAGCAACTTGGTCCTCTGTGCATATTTTTAAAAAACACAATGAAATAAATTCCTTCTCCAGTTCTGGGACAGGCTTTGCTTGGACCATTCTCTTAGGGTTGACACCTTTTTAAATGCCCAAAGTAGGTAATTGTTTTAGAAATGTGAGATTTTGCATGACAAAACATACCCTTGAGTGGAGCAAAGGATAGAACTTTTTTGCAAAAAATAACTTATTCTTGTACCATTTGAATTTATTATGCTGTTTCATATAACACATCTCAGGACATTTGCAATTTTTTTTTTTTTTTTTTTTTTTATTGCTGAACAATTATGGACTGTCCTGCATAAAGAGGGAGAGGTAGACCCTACATTCTTCATGAGATCCTGAAGCCTTCTCCTTCTTCCTCCCAATTTTTCTAATCTATGGTAATCTACTCATATAGCTTAGACTACTGCAGCAATGATCATAATGATGAGCATAGTATAGCTGTGTCCGTAAACTTACCATTACCATAACTGTAGATGTTTGAATGATCACTGCTGCAGTAGCTGGCTCCCTTCCTCCATTCCCCCTTATTTTTTGTTGGATTTTTTGCCAGGGTGTGGACATGTATTTTTTTTTTTTTTTTAGCAACGGGCCTGTATCTCTCTGTTGGCATGAAAGCTCTGAAGGGCTTGACGCCCAAAGCTAACAAATAGTTTGAGTGCATGGAAAGTGCTCTGAAACTTTGAAAACTGGTTGTCTGTTACACACTATGCGAGATACAACCTATATAGTTATGGCTACTGCAGCACTGATCATTTGAACATCTACTGTTATGATAAGTATAATTATGCAACTGTACTTTTCAGATTACTTCTCCATTTCTGCCTTTATTTTCTTACTTTTCATCATATTTATTTATCTTAAATGGGTACTTGAGTTGATCAAAGGCCCATTTTTAGGCATGATGCATGCCTGTACAAAATACGTAGAGATGACAGGAAAAACTTGTAAAACATATATATATATATATATATATATATATATATATATATATATATATATATATATATATATATATATATATATATCTTAGTGACACCCCTTGGGTGAAAAATATCCCATACCTATATCCCTTAATTTTGTTAATCATAAATATTTTGCAGTTTTTCATATAAGCTGATTGATTATTCACTGTGTGATCACTGATCCATAATTTAAAGTACAGTATGCTTCTTTCTGTTTTAACTGTATTTTAATTTGTTCTCTTAAAATCTAAAAAAATATTTTGAAAGTTAACCCCTTAGGTTGTATTTGATTTTGAAAAACATGTTTTGCTACATAACTTCTACTAGTATTACTCTTGATGTCTTGAGTATGTTTCAGCATTCTTATGTAAATTTTCCCTTATGTCTGTGATGTAAAATTTAGAGCAACATGATAACAGAAGAGACAGAATACCTTTGAGGTTATTGCAGTTGAAATTGCCTGTAACATAACATCCGATACCATTAATATTTCAGACAGGTTTAGAACTTACTGGCACATAGGACAACCTCTTCCAGAATACCTAGCCATAGTTATATTTAATTCCTGATATTTTAGTTTAGAAGATACCAAGTAACAAGTTAGATTTTTAGTGCTATTAAATGGTACCGTAACCCTTTGAGGTAAAACCTGCATGCTTGCATGGTTTGCAGTAAAGGTTCCTCCTTCGAGAGCTCTTACCCAAACTAAAATGCATATGCTCCTATTGAGAAAGAGCTTTTGGTGATTCTATTTGCATGTTCAAAGTTCCATGATTATGTTTATGGTAGACCTATCCAGATTGAAACAGACCCCTAAACTCTAATCACTATTCTGAGAAAGCCTATGCATATAGCGCCTGCCAGATTGCAATGTATGATGTTGAGATGGCAAAAGTATAATTTCACTCTTGTCTGCAAGAAAGGCAAACTTTTTATCTTGATGATACATTATCCAGATCGCACAAAAGCACCACTAAACAGCATGAGAATAAGAACCTTGATTTTGAAGTCATGGAAGTGAGAAATCTTTTTCCACACGTCTAGATGAGCTGAGAGATCATACAGCCCAGATCCAGTATTACAGAGGCTTGACCCCTTTATCAATCAAGGATGCCTGTCAAAGCAATCTAGTTTACCTCAAGAAGTGCAACCTTATTTTCCATACAGAGATGAGATTTTGTCTACCAATGGTATCATTATGAAAGGTCCAAAAGTAATTGTTCCAAAGTTCTTGCAACAAGAGTGCATTACTATCTTGCATCGTGGTCACCTAGGAACCGACTCTACCAAAAGAAAGGTGAGAAGACTAGTATTCTGGCTTTCTATGTCACAACACATTGAGAGATTACTTTCATCTTGTTCTGTGTGTAATAGTACTAAGCCACATCAACGGAAGGAACCACTTCAGCTAAAATATTTTCCTGAACTACCTTGGTCAATAATAGCCATCAAACTTTTCGAATGGAATGGTCAACATCATTTGGTGTTAGTAGATTCTTATTCTAATTGGTTTGAGATTGACCTACTTTCTAACCCAGCATCCAGTACTGTCATTACTAAGATGAAGCATCATTTGCAGACCATGGTAGTCCTCACAAAGTTATTTCTGACAATGGCACGCACTTTATAAGCCAACAGTTCAAAAGATTTGCTGAAGAGTGCAACTTTACTCATGTCATGAGTAGCCCAGAGTATCTGCAGTCAAATGGTTTGGAAGAATGTGCAGTTCAAAGTGTGAAACAGTTACTAGAGAAGTCAAAACGAGACAATAGTGATGGTTTCCTGAATCTCTTGAATCTTAGAAATATTCCTCGTGATAAACAACTTGGGTCACCTGCCCACAGACTTCTGTTGAGACAAACCAGAACCACATTACCAATCAGTAGTCAATTGTTGGTTCTATGTGTTAAGAACAACAAGTCAGTGAAAACCAATCTGTTGAAGAAGTGATTAACCCAGAAGTCGTACTACGATAAAACCAGCAAACCGCTCAGTCCATCATGAAAAGGAGAAGTGGTAAAGTTGCAAACATCCAAAGGTTGTGATTGGATTGGAGTCATGAAGAATATTTGCTCAGAGCTGAGACTGTACATGGTGAAATCACATGGAGTAGAGTTTAGGTGGAATCGGAAACATTTGATGCCAGTGTCCGAGCCTATACCACAGCACATAGTCTGTGAGAAAGACTCTTTGTCTCTGAGTGAGTTGTCCAGTGTTCCAGTTGCAGAGGAAATTTCAGAGAATGTTCCCATTCCTGAGACGAATCCACAAGTTCCTGATACAAACTGTTCACCGAAGACTGTCCCTGTTGCTAAACCCATTACAGATTGTTATGTTACAAGATGCAGTCGCATCTCAAGACCATTTTATAGATACCCGGCCACTTGGACATGAACATTGTGTTTACTTCTAGTGTCTATAATAATGCATGTCTAACTTGAATGTTGTTTTCTACTAAGGGCAGCCTTTTTAAAAGGGAGGATGTAGATCAATGTGTGTGTATGTATATTTACGAAGCCATCTAGGGCTTGCACAAGTGTATAAATACTGAGCACGTGCAAGCCTGACTGCCATTTTGAAGTAAGCTGTTGAGATGTAAGCATGTATGTATGCAAGGTCTGTCTGTTAATCAGTTTGTTTGTATTTTATGATGCTGCTGTCCATCCTGATGTGTTTCTACCTCTACCTCGCCTGCTTGTCATCTAGGTTAGAGAGGGACAAGTAACATGGATCTTATTAGCAATTGCAAGAAATGTGATTACATTGAACTGCAAAAGTGAAGCTGCACCAAATTTCAGAGAATTCATAAATTTAGCCACTACTGTGTCTGTGTAATAGAGAAACATAACAGCTAGTCAGCTATGTCACTAAGTAATGCAAAGTACAATTTAAATTATTTAAGTACATACCTCTTAACTATCCAGATTTTTGTAGAATTGGCAGATTTTTGTCTATTTTTGATCTGTCCCTCATAAAATGTGTGGTTTTCTGGCAAATCATTGAGGAGTGATGTCACTAAATATTAGAGAATGGGCAACCTGTGCATCAACACTCTGATTGGAGAATGAATGTTCTCGAGCAGAGTGTTAATGTATAGATTATACTCATTGAAAAACAAGTCTACAAATTCATGGCAGCATTTTCATCTGCCCTGGAGCTCAGACTGTAACAGAGATAACGGCCACCATTATTATACACTCACTAAGCAGCACTTTTGCTGTTTAGTGAGTGTAAAATTAAAACAAACAAAAAACTAAAAAAAGAGAGAAGGAAAAGTATGTGTATATTTATGTCTATATTTGTGAGTGGATGTGCGCATAAAAGTGAGAGTGAGATTGACTGAGCCATTATTTTACACTCCCTAACCAGCAATTTTTCTGTTTAGTGAGTGTAAAATTAAAATAAATAGTTAAAAATTTTGAAAAAGTGTGTGTGTGCGTGTGTGTGAGAAAAAGAGAGAGACGCACACACAGATCAATCAAGTAGTGGATGCAGCTCATTTAAATTTAAGAGGTATGTATACCTCTCAACCTCTTAGCTCAAGAAATCTGAATAAAGCCTAAATTATTTTTTGGGGGGGCAAAGACTGAAAAATATGGACAGCTTTTAAATATTGCTTTTGCAAAACTAGAAAGTTTCTATAATGACAAGGTTTATGTTAACATGCATTTTCTGGAGGATATGATGCCCATACCTGTCACCTTATGGAAGCTACTACAAGATAGAGCAAAATCCTTGAAAGGTAAGACACCTTTGATCATTATAAGTAAAAAACTAAGAGCTCTCATAAAATCATCCAAGGCAAATTTTGAGAGAAAAATCGCCAAGGACTCTAAAGACAATCATAAGGCCTTCTTTAGCTATGTTAGAAACCTAGGAGGAAACTCCCAGATATGCTCAGAATTAGTTCAAATTATGTGAAAATTACTGAACCTACAGTAACATTGTTAACATACTGGCTGACAGGTTCAGTGCAAACTTCTCCCCCCCAAAAGGAGAGATATCTATTCCAGAGGATTGTAGCCCCCCAAACATCTCCAACGCCCAGGTGAGAACTGCCCTCACTAAGGCAAAAAACACAGCATCCATGGGACCGGATGGTGTCCCCGGCTGTGTGCTTCATGAACTCAACGAGGAATTAAACCCACAGTTAGGACAGCTGTTTAATCTTAGCCTCACCTCAGGATACATACCCAAGGAGTGGCGCACGGCGACTGTGGTCCCACTTCATAAGGGCGGTGCCTCCACAGACCCTGAAAATTACCGCCCCATTAGCTTGACAAGCCTTATCTGCAAAGCCATGGAGAGGATCATAATGGAACTCATAAATAAAGACATAGGGAACTTGCAGACTTTGGATCCAACCCAGTTTGGCTTTGTCAAAGGCAGATCCTGCCTCTTAAACTTGGTTGACTTTTTCGAGACAGTCACCAAGGCCATTGATGAGGGAAAGGCAGTCCATACAGCATACCTCTACCTGGCAAAGACCTTCGACACAATACCCCACTCAGGTATCATCGAAAAACTCATCAGCTTGAATGTAAACCCATACATCACAAGATGGGTTGCAAACTGGCTAAGTGACAGAACTCACAGGGTCAGAGTTGCTGGAGCCATGTCAGACTCAAAGCCTGTCACAAGTGGTGTCCCACAGGGCTCAGTCCTGGGTCCACTCTTGTTCGGCATCTACTTTTCTGAAGTACAAGCAAACACAGGAGGGTTATGGCTGACAAAGTTTGCAGATGACTGCAAACTGGGCGCCATAGTCGAAAACACATCTGACACAGATATCCTCCAGAAGGGCCTCACAGAAACGGAAAACTGGTGCCAGAGCCATGGCCTGAAGTTAAACGCCAAAAAATGCATAGTCATACCCTTCGGGAAAAACAAGGTTACCCCTAGCTACCATATAGGTGGCAATCCACTGAGCACAGAAAGTCATCAGGGATCTGGGGACCCAAGTTGACAGTAGCCTTTCGTTTGACACTCATGTTGCTAAAGTAGTTAGGAAAACCTTCTATTTTGCCCACCTGATCATGAAGGGATTCACATCTAGATCAAGGGAGGTCATCGTCCCCCTGTACTCATCACTCATTAGACCTATGATTGAGTACAATGCCCGCTCGAATGTATCTGACCAGACACCTGCTGCAGCTTGAAAGGCCCCAAAAGTTCCTCACCAAAAGGATAAAGGGTCTCAAAAATATGTCTTATGCTGCCCGACTGAAAGAACTCCAGCTCTATTCAGTCTCATACCGCTTGCTCAGAGGTGACCTGTGCCTGACATATAAGGCCATGTCAAACCCAGATTTGATGAATATGCTTCACCTCAAAAATCTAGATCCCTCAGAACCACAAGGGCGGAGACTTAAACCTTGACACGGTTATAAATAGAACGTGCTGGAGGGACAGATTCATCACCCAGAGACTCCCTATGCTGTGGAACAAAATCCCGGTACATGTGAGGCAGAGCACCTCGCTGGCCTTGTTCAAGAGGAATCTTGACCAATGGATGGGAGATCGCAGATATACCCCAGGGATTACTTCAGTGTCACTGCTTGACAGAGGCACAGAAAAATGATAGGCATAGTTTTTATTCAAACTAAAGGGGTGGTGAAAGCCACATAACTATGGGCTAGGCTTATAAATGCCCTTGGGCAGATAGCCTAGTATGAACCTATGAACCTATGAACCTCTGATTTTGACTCAAATTTTAGCTGTGCCTCCTTTCATCTCAATTAAATCTGGTGACTTTTGGAGAAAAGGTGGTGAACTGCACATAATAAGCAATGATAAATAGAGCTGTAGACTTTTTTTAACTTTAAAACATGTATATAGTTCACATTCTGTTAATGTCTTGAGTTAACAGAACTAATATTTTAAATGTTCCTGATTAGTTATGAATTTGCCCCTGATTCTGTTGAGATTTGTCTTTGATTAGGTGAGAGTTATAATAAAGTCTGAAACTGAAATGTAACTCATTATTCATTGACTCAATCCCCAAATGATTTGCCAACATATGCTTTAGCAAGTCTGAAATAGTAGGAGGAGGAACTATTTTACATCAGAAGTATTGAAATGTGTAGAGTAATTAAAAAAACAAACAAACCAAAAAAACAAATATAAAAGAATTTAACAGATAGCCCATAGTCTATAATGCCCTCCAGGGTGTATGTTATTGTGTAAATAATGCTGTTCGACATTGGGCATCAAAGCACCCCTGGGTGGGCATTGTTTACACAGTAACACACATCCTGGAGGGCATTATTGCTTGCATAACAGACATTTGAGTTTCAGACTTCATATCCTTCAGAAAATGCATACTAATGCAAAATCTTTTAGTGTATTACCTTTCTACGTTAATAAGAGACGTATTTAAAAATTGTCCCTATTTTTGTGTCTTTGTTCTCCCATTATTTTTGGCTTTGTCCAAATTTCTTGCACTTACAGGTTGAGAGGTATGTAGAAATATATTTACAGTTCTTAATCTGGAAATATTGTAAATACTTTGATTGATTGGTTGGTTGATTTTGTTCTTTCTGTTGCATCTTTGAAAAAAAAAGAAAATAAATATTTGAAATCTGGTTCTATAGGAATATGATGATCTTCATATTTTAAATCTATGGTAATCAGAAAACTGAAATGAGGAATGAGGAGGTAAGATGTTGTGAATGGATAACATTTTATACTTGGGGCTCTGTCACAAACAAGTTTAGAAAGGAACGCTGTAGAACTATTCTCCATGAATCTTCTTTCTTCAGCAAAAGAAGCATTATCAAAAAAAACTTCTCTGTCTATGGAGAAAAGACTGCATCTCTCACCTCTGAGATAGCAGATGCTGAATGACAAGAGAGAACATAGCAGTCTGATCTGGCAGATGAAGGGGAATCTCATAACAAGGAGTGATGGATTACTTTCAGAACTAATCTCTCTAAATCTTATATGTGGCCAGAGGGGGAAATGGGGGTTCTGACTATCTGAAGGATTAAGAGTTTATAGGGGAGTCCTGTAGATGGTCATTCAGACTTATTAAAATATCATTTGCTCTGGAGGTTCCTCTTTTCTTTTTGGACCCTACCTGCCATTGCTTTTTAAATGTTTGCTTACCAGCATCTTGTTATGATTGTTTATTTATTTTTTGAAGAAATAGTAGTATTAAGCCCCTTGATAAACTTGGAGAAGGAAGACTGAAAATATGAGAAATTCCCTGAATCAGCTTATGTCTTTCTTGTTACATATTTTAAGGATCTCTGCTGCGTATGGTCCAAAAATTGCCTCTCTAAGGGGGAATTTAGAATTTTAACTTTGACATCTTCAGGAAGGTTTTGAGAATGCAACCAATCAAACATCATCATGGCAACTCCAGTGGCAGCCTTAGAAGTGGCATAAGTAGAATCATAAGCACATTTCAAACAATGGGCAGCCACTATAGACACACAGAAGCAATTAGGTTACATAAAGAACATTTTTGTCTTAGAAGGAGAAAATAAGCCATAATATTCTTCATGTTCTCAGAAGATGCAAGCTTAAACTTTACTATATCAGTTTGACAGTTGAGAATTCTAAAAATCTAAATTCTAAAAATAAATATATTTTTCCCTGAAATCTATAAAAAGCCTTCCCAATATTGGTATTAATCTGAACTATAGCAGCAGCTGGGGTCACTAGAGCAATAGCTACTGGGTTTGATCTGGGATTAGTATATAAAAGCTTATAAAACTGAGCAACTTTATGCAACATGTCTTCTTTCTTTCTTTCTTGGGGGTATTAGGCTGGCTGTCAGAGGCAAGTTACAGGCTGTGACAAAAACATCCTTTAACTCTGAAAGAACAGGAAGAACTGGAGTAGGTTCAGAAAAATCTACTTGCAATAAATCAGAGTAGTTCATCAGGGACAGTGGAATGGCATGTTCCCAATGAAACCAATTAAATCAATTTAGATTTAGTTTCAGAAAAAGAAAGTCCTTCAAAGGGACTTGCAGAGGCCATACTCTCCCCAGAATCTGAATCATGAAACCTGAGGAGAAAAAATAGGATTTGTCCCTTCACAATCATTTTATGGTTCAAAATCTTGAACCTCTTCAGAAAATGAATAATCCCTTCTACTGTTACCAGAAACAGCTGAACAGGAAGGATCAAGAGCCTGAACTAAACCCTGAGCTAAGCCCAATAAATCACTCCTGTCCAAAGTAACTGAAACAGGAGAAGACATGTGTCTGAATTTTTACTTCTTTTTGACAGGAATTTCTAGAGAAGCAGGTACAGTTTTACAAGCAAAATATCATTCTGACTGACAAGAATGGTTATCCCTTGCCCACTGAGGGCACTCTAAAAGCCACAGAGGATGCTTCTAACATCTGGTCCATGGTAGCTATAGGGACTACACCAAATGAACCCAAGGAAAAAGATGAATAATCTGAGGAATCAAATATGGTTATTGTGGTAGAAAAAAACATTTATTAATGTGTTCTTTTTGTGGCAGAAAGAGCAGCTTAGGAACCCATAGGTTGTTCTACAGTAAAGCTGAAAAAAGTGTCTGATTCTTTGGGAAGTCTGGCAGCAGTAGTAAGTAAAACAGGTAAGTTATAAAAAAGTCATGTTTTCCAATTAAACCAAATTACAGTAAAAAGCACCTTAAACACTTACCCCAGCCTCTGAATGTAAAATAACACAATTACTGAAAAGCAGTTATAAATTAGTTTTACCAACCCTTTTCTACCAACGTAAAAAGTAACAGTCTTGTGTAAAAAGTTATTAAAAGTCACATGACAGTTAATAAAAACAAAGTTTCCTAGCTTAATGTTTATATTTTCACAGAAAAAGTTTAATTTTTGCTTTCCCAGAATTAAACCTATCTACTGACTGTCAATCCCTGAAAACCCACAAGAGAAACACTCTGTGGCAGCAGGAAAACACTGAAGGATTTAGGCTCAAAACGCTTCTTTTCTTTATCTCAGCTTGAGCTGAACAGTTTGGATGTATGGAAGGTGACCTTGAAGCTTTGTAAGCTGGCCGGCTATTGTATCTTGTGCATGGTACAACCCATATAGCCAAGGCTACAGCCACAGTGATCATGTAAACATCTGCTGTTATGGTAAGTTTACTTACAACACAGTACTTTCTCTGAGGTGCTACAATCTCAGAATTAGTGTATCGTCAAATGGAGTTTGACATTAATGTTCACACTTTTGCATTTCGTGCACCACAGTGCTGATTTTCCATTTTACTTCCAAGCTAGAGTCATCACCAAAAACTGTTTTTGCTCCCTTCCTCCCTCCACACACAATATTCTAAAGTTTCTGTAACAAACTGAAAGAATCCCTTACATATTTAGACAATAGGCTGAGTAGTATTTCTAATATATAACTGAAGTACATTTGGTCTATGTTTTCAGCTTTTATACATCTTCAGCAAAAACAATAAAGCCATCCTACAGGAAGTTACATGTAAAGACTTCTTTGTGATTGGAGATAAAAAAAAAAAAAAAAAACTTCCTTTATACCCTTCTTTGGTAAAATATTCAACAGGCTCCTGAAATTACTCATTAAATTTGTCTTTAAGTGAAAATATGACTGCATATTGCTGTAGATCCATGCGGATGTGAAACTATCTGTTAGTCTGATAACAATGCCTCTCTACCATTTCTAAGAGAATGTAAAGATTGTGTTTTCTCTTTTTATAAATTCAGTTGGATACATTTATTTTCTGCTTACTATTTCAGACATAACTAACTTGTGGTAACCTAACAATATTTGGTTGACAGATAAGGCATGAATGAAGGAATACAGCATTAATCTCCCATAAAGGTGCACAGATTCACTCCCTACCAGTGTACTTAAATTTTTCAGCTAACACATCAACTGCTGAAAAATTTCATAGTTCTAAACTCTGCATTATTTTGTGTAACGGGCACTTGGTTAGGTGTATTTACCTGAAGTAGTGTTTTTTTCTGCAAATCCCTTTGTAGCTATTGAGAAAAGAACAAGTATCTGAGATGCAGTTTTCTAATAAATTTAAGTCTACTGTAACTCATTAAATCTGGTAACAGGAATACATCTCAAACTTCATCTGCAGTAAATAAATAGTTAGCCCTAATACTTAATATCTAGCTGTAGTAAATTGCTCACTTTGTTTTCTTGTGCTTATATGTTTGTTTATGGGCACCTTAGAACCCCATTTGGTCAGGCATTTCATTGCCTTGTACAAGACTGCACTGTTGTTTCTAATATAGATACTGCAGATATATGTTGTACATCAGATTTTAGTGGTGCCTCCATTTTGACTTCCTGACTGATAATTTCTGCATGGACAAAATGTAAATCTAGCTCTCTTGCTTCATAAAAGATCCACTGCTACAAATATAGCCATTTAAATCATTTTGTGGCTTCTGTTTCTTACTGCCAAAAAAAGGTTTTCTCAAAGTTGTGCAAATGGGTCCATTGATCTTGTGAAGCCAAGCTCTATAATTAGCGTTGGATACAACTAATTCAAGTTGACATATTTTTATTCTGACATTCATCGTATTCTGTCAGCATTTCTAACTGAAAGTACATTCTTATATTGCATTTTCCTAGCTTTTTAAAGTAATTTTCAGCATCAGAGCAATAAATAGATTTTAACTTAATTCTTCTGGGACTATTCTAAAATGTAGGCACTTCTGCAAATACTCTGTCTTGCAGCAGTTTCACTTCAGATTCTCAAGCATTTAAAATAGTTTAGAAGTTGTGATACGTTTCCTAAGACTAGTCATCGTGTGTTTAACATGGTGTCTCCTCACTGCAGATTTGTGGTCTCATACAGTACAATACAGTAGAGAATCAAAAGCCAGCACACAGTGATGTGTGTAAAAGACTGAATTTTAATATAGCATGCATAAAGTACGCGAAAATAGACCGGTTTCGGCTGAAACAAAATAAAGCTTTCATCAGTGTGAATTCATGATTCGCCAATGGACTGTTCCTTGGGCTGTGCACTTGCCGTACTTGCAAGGGCCTGTTTCATTTTGCTCCTACAGTACATTCACTATAGCTGGTTTAGGATTGCAGGCTTTTGCATGAGGCTGAGCCAGATCTCCTTTGGCCTTTATTACGATGGCTCCTTAGGTGTTCTGAGCAGGTCATTGGTATGGGCAGTTCAAACAAGTTGCTTTTTTCCAAGTAGCTCAGTCTTATTGGTATGTCTGTCTAAGAAATAGTTTAAGCTGTTGAATCTAATATGGTAGCATTATCTCACAAAAGAACAGATGCAGTTGCTAGTAGGGGCAGACACGGTTGTCTTCTATCTATTGCATAGCTGAAAAAATGCTGAAAAGAATGCTTGCATTTGGTGCAGTAGAGAGGGCAACAGCAGTGACTAAGAAGTCAGTCATCCCAACTTAATTTATATGTAAAAGAGCTGGTAAGATCAAAGCTGAGCTCAACTGCAAGTTTGGCTTTTATATCAGAAGGGCCTAAAGCAAACATTCAGAATTGCTGTGGCAGAGTGGAACTTTCTAATTTAACAGAATATTAAATGGAAACAGGGGAAGTATCATTGATAGGAGCAGAAACTTACAGAATGGATTGTGCAGCTATGGTATTATCTTGAACAGATGCCTATATAAACTTAAACATTACCTTTATGGTGGCATATTTAGCTAAAATTAAGGACATTAATCAGAATATAAGCATCCATTTAGCACCAATAGCTTTATAAACTGAAAACATTACAGTCATATCTATGATTAATTCTCTTATTACCCCCTCCCCCCAGTTCAGTTTATGGTCGTGGGAGAAGTGGATTATAACCTAATACTGACTGGGTACAAGGTAGAGGAGTTAATCATGAATGGGGTTCCAAACCATCACATGACACACACACACACACACACACACACACACACACACACACACACACACACACACACACACACACACACACACACACACACTCTCTCTCTCTCTCTCTCTCATCTAGTTTGGAGAAATGTTAGTTCATCTATAACCAATCTTTGGGATGTGGCAATGAACTGGAGCACCTAGTGAAAACCCACAGAGACACAAGTGAGATATGTAGACTGTCCATATAATGCACTTAGGCCATGAACCAAACCAGAGAATTAAACAAAGTGAGAGAGCCATGCTAACCACTGCACTGCTGTGCCTGTCAACAGTAATAAATGCAATACAACATTTCAAAACTCCAAGAAGATAACATTATAAATAAAAATGCATAGACTAATAGCCAAGGACTAGAATTCATGGTCTAAGACTATTCAGAATTCCTGAAGTATGGAAACAGTGATGAGCTTTACAGAAAACTGTTTTCTCAGTTACTGCTACAGTGTTTAACATCAGGAAACACGACCAACAATAGAGATTGATATGTTTTGTAAAACCCTATTGCTGATAACTGCCCCAATACTGTACTTCTTGCATTCATTATTGAGATACTTAGGAAAATTATGTGGGAATTAAGATGATTTTTTATGCTCTTAAATGCCTGTAGTATACATTTAGCTGTTCAGTAAAACTGGTAACACAATGACATCAGGCAAAGTAATGTCTTTTCTGCCTTTCTGCGACCTGGTTAAAGTGTCAGATTTAAAGATTTGAGTTCTTTACTTCAAAGAACTAATGAAAGAAAGGCCACTGTTTCCTTATTTGTATATGATCTAAGAGTGAAGGTTTTATACCCCAACGAATGAAGAAGGTCTGCTGTGTTATCATCTGAATGTACTTTGGGAATGCAGGTTTGAATCATGACTTCTTTAACCAACATTCTACGGCAGTTTCATTATGATGTTACATGTCATAATGATCCAATATGAAGATGGCAGTCAATGTTAAGGATTAATGCTCTACATTGTTAGTAAACTGTTTCTTGTTGGTTGTTGCTGTTTTTGGTCTTTCGGCTTTTCCCGGTTAGGGGTCACCACAGTGGAACTCCGGTCCGCTAATGATTGGCAGTAGATTTTCACGAATGCTGAGGTGCCAGCTCGACGTTCAACCTTCAACGAAGGCACACCCGTTTATGCATGTCTTTCAAACGCCCACCCAACTGCAGGGAGGACATGCAGACTCCACAAAGAAAGCACTCCCTGCACTCCAGCCGAGAATCGAACGGGAGAACCTCTTGCTGTGCGGTAACAATGTTACCGCTGCACCACCGCGGATAGTAAACTGTTTCTTGTACACCTCCATTTTCCTGCTGTGTGGCTTTGAGGAAGTCACTAAACTAGACAATGCTCACTGGGTTCCCCTGAAAAGGGACACTATGTCTAGTGGGCTTACCTGGTTAACAATAGATCAAAAAAAAAAAAAAAAGATTTTTCCCCAACATTTTTCTAATATTCTGCTGTGGGTTGCTGTTTAACTGCCATTGTGATAATGATGTCTGTCTATGTTGGATGGAATATAAACCTAGATGGTGCTGGTTTTCAAAGCTGTATGGATGAAGGGTCAAAACCCTGTTCAGTTTTGGAATCTTTGACTTTGTAGGCAGAAGTCATCTATAAATCACTGATTGAATGTTCAAGCCTGTGGAAGCTGTTTTGTTGCTCACAGAAAGGGCTCTGCGCTTACCAGAAAACATTATAAACTACAAGCTAAGTAGTGTATTAGAAGCAGAACATTTGTTTTTGCTATCCTTCCTAAAGTAATGGAAATTATAACTAATAAATCAAAATAAAGGCATCTGTTCAACTAGAATTCACCACTGTATACAGTTTATAATCATTATGACTAGGATAAATCTAAAAGACTTGCCTATGATTTTAAATCAATGACCATTATCAGCTGTTAGGGAGTATAGCAATGGATGCTGTTAAATGGAGCTAAATGCAACTTATTTTACCCTAGAATATAAAAGCACATTTTTTTAAACTGTTTTTTCAATATTAGAAATATTCATAGTATATACTTCAAGTAGGTTGTTGCTCATTTTCCCCTTCAGGAGTTTTTGTTTCAGTGCAACAACTTGCTGTGCTTGTAGTCTTAGAAACCATCATTTTAAGCTGAAGTTGAAGTTTTATTTACGAAAAATGAAAACTGCTTTCTTGCAAAATTATAGGGCGTAACAAAAAAAATCTTCCTGAAATGTAAGTCCATAAAAACATTTGCTGCTAGCTAGCCAATGCCTTACATGTTTCCTGTGGTATTAGTAACAAATGTCTGTGCCTGCCTCCCCCTTGTAAATGTGTCATTGTGGACAGTGTTAACTCTGAATTCCTACATCATCCTCAAGCTGATCATCTGGGTTTGAAGATGCTGATGTAGAGATGCATGGTTGTTTGTAGTGCACACTCTTGATGGCATGTACTTGATTTTGTGATGCACTGTCACTAACTGCCAAATTACTAACATGTTGTGGGTGTGAGATCCTGCCATTAAACTTGGGGACTGAGTGCCGCTTTCCTCAGGCTGCTTCATAGGTATAACTGTGTTTTTGTCAACATTATCAGGAACAACCATTTTGTTCATGACAGGATGTGGGGACATTTACCATGCACATTGCCTTCATTGCTTTTCTGTGTTAAAGGTTCACCTAGTAATAGTGATTGTCATTTGTTTAATGTAATTGTTCGTTGTCAGCATTCAGTTCACTATATGTTACTGTTTTTAAACCAACCTTCATGAGCAGACAAGTATTGCTGCTGCAGACATTGTTAACAGCCAGCTTCCACACCATCTTTGATTTTTCCAGTCCCATCATCGTCTGTGTCATACTCATCCTCACAGATGGAGAGAAGGTTTTTCTCATCTGGTGCTAATTGAATAATTGTTGGAATCCCCCCCTATACTGGTATGGGCAATTACATTCTGCCTTGCCTTGCTTCTAGCATGTCCTACCCGTATCATTTGCCCTCTTCTTACACTGTGCTAATGTATGGTTTCTGTCATCCACTGAATTAGTGTTAAGGGTAGTTTTATTCCAGGCTTTATTCCTGTCAGCTTGTTTGGGCACCCGATTTACTAGCAAGATGTCTCCTATATGTCCCAAGGGATGACATTTCCTCCAGGCTGAAGTTATCTTTTCTCTGTCTTGATCCCTTGTTTTGCATCATTACTACATATTAAAAAAAGAAACAAATACCACAGTCTTGCACAAAAACCTTTAGATGTAATTATTATTCAAACACACTGACCCTATGTGTCTGCCTCTCTCCAAAAAATGTTTGGTGACACACACTATATACTTATATACACATACAATCCAGCCAAGTGATGTTTATGCTATAGCATCAATTGTAATGCATTCACATAAATAAAGCAAACACTTTTTTAACAGATTCATGCACTCCACCACCTACCATTGTCATGTACTTATAGAAATTTTCATTTATTGGTGATTGCCAGAAATCTCCCAGTAGACAAATGTACATTGTGACAAGAAAACATTAGTGCAAGTTTTTTAAAGTTAATGTCTGTATTCTACCATGTATGCACAATCACTCCTTCTTTCGGCTTTTAGGGGTTAGGGGTCGCCACAGCGGATCACTACTTTTCCTAAATCATCAGTGATCATTTACTGTTCTGATGTCCTGAATTCCCTCTCCCAAATAACAGCTTTGCACCATTCATTAATACACATCATAAAATGCACATGATATTAGTGAAATCAACATTTCATTAATTTAATTCATTATTTTTACTTAGTTGTAAGTGCTTCTTATTAAATTATAATCATTTTTATTATTATTTTGATACTTTAAGAAGTATGCAGTTTTCTAAGACATTTGCCACCTGACTCGAATAATTACAAGTTAATATGGCAGTATTCAACTTTTCCACATAAATTCATGTCTCTTTTACACATTTTTATGCAAATTATGGTCTTTTGCCTTTATCTTTATGAATTACAGTAGTAAGCGAACATGTACGGCCTGTTTTGGGTATAAATTGCTATGGGATACTCTTGAACGCAGACTTAGACTACTATGAACACCCTGCAGATGGCAGTGGAGTCTGCAGCTCATCCACATCTTCCCTAGCATGCTGCAGCAATGTTCAGATATGCTCAGCTATGTTGAAATAAGAAAATATTCAGATAAAACAAAATGGAGTTTTACGCATTACGGTTAGCACAACAATATAGTATAATCTCTGCCCATTTAACCTCCTTTGACATACCCTGTGACTTCTACCCACTACAAAGTTTATTAAAATTCCTTATCAACCACATAAATAGATGCATTTATGCAACCCCTACAAAAATGTATAATCGATGCTACAAGGAAAGAAAGTACAACATTCAGGCATTAAACTTTCAAAAGGGTAGCTGAGGCAAAGTACACAAGCTCCGGAAATTGTAAGTAATACATAATAAAAACGATTTTTGCTTTTTTTTTATATGCAACATAAGTGCCATTAAAATGTATTCCTTTAAAAAAAAGTCAATGACAAAGCATTTTTGGTTAAACAAAACTTGCTAATAATAACAGTGCCTACAGTAATTTCCCTGCTGGTTATCTGGGTTTGATTAAGGTAGTGTCACACCTCAGAAGGAGTGGTTCTAAAACCTTGAACCACAGCCCTGCTGTTACTTTCTTGAGTCTGGTACTGGCACTTCTAATCATAGCAGCACCTAGTAAGGCACATGGCCACACTCCAAGATGGTCAGATAAAGAGACAAAATAGTACTGTACGATCTGAAGGAGTTGTACATGGATAAGATTGAGACAGGCACTACAGAATCTGACTGTAAAAAGATCGATATCCATCAGGTATTGGGTGAACACCTGGAAACCCTGATAAGGAACATGCACTCCATCCAGCAGTACTGTCAGAGGGGTTCCTATCAGCAGATCGAAGATGCATATTTTCGAATGCATCTTGGTCGAACTGACAAAACTGAAACTGCAAAATATCAAAGCGGCATGTAAGCGAATTCTTTCTCTGGGAAAGAATTTGCTTTGCCGCTTCGGTACTTTGCAATTTTAGGCAATTCTGAGTTGGTATATTTAAGTAGGGGGTGTGTGGGGGGGCTCAGCCTCCCCTCAGGGGGTGTGAGGGGCAAAGCCCCCCACTTAATCTCATGTTTTAATATGCTTACTTTGTTTTATTTTTTGTTGGAACAGTGATTTTTTTCCCTTGGAAAAAAATCAAAAATCGCTGTACTGACAGTTCGGTTTTGTAAGCTTTCGCTTACATGGGGTCGATTAATCACCGTTCGCTTACCTAACCGTTCGATGATCTAATATAGACCTCGTCACAGATACAAAAACCTGAAGAAGCGTAGGCCGGACCAGCTGGCCGAGTTGGTAGACAAGGTAGAGGCAAGAAGACCAGAGTTATACAGTAAGTATAAAATTATAATTATTTTTTGAAAAAAGGGGTGAAGATTTAACACAAGTAAATCATATACCAACATTGCATGATTTAAGGTATTAGCTGGAGGAAATATGTATGCCTGCAGAAATGTATCTGTAAGATTATTATGACTGAAAAATAAAATATGCACATATCTGTACACAGAACTGCAGCAGCATAAAATATGTAATGCTTGTGGGATTACAGTATTATAAGTGGAAATGTAAGATAAGTATGTGTAAAATAATCTTCATATGTATGTGTCTGAAAAGCAAAGTTACACATCTACATAAGTAGTATAACAACTGCTTGCTCATGTCTTTATGCAGAAAAAATAATTGAATTTACCAAGAAATAACCAATATTATTAACTATGTTTGACTTCTGTGTACATTTTTAAATCATCACTTTATATGCTTAGGGTGGTTCAGGAAGAAAACTATAAAGCACACATTTTTGAACAGCCTGGGAAATGAAAACTTCCATAACTTGCTTCATTTGTTCTGTGCGTCTCACATTCATGCTAAACCAAATTCAAAGACTTTTACATTCAAAGCATAAATACTTTAAAAAATCCACCAAAACTATCTACTTTGGTTTATCAGTGTCAGTAAAGGGAAGATTAGCAAAGTATGAGAATTCACATAGTATTATAGATTTGAGCAAATTTATGGATAAGCAAATAATGAAATGAATGCAGTAACTTAGGGACAATAACAGTACAGTTATATGTAAAGGACAAAAAATGTGAAATGCAAGTAATCAAGAATTGCCTTATTACTTCTCTGTACAGCTGAGGTAGAGGTCTCCTATAACAGGAGCCAGCAGAAACGGCAGCTGGAGAGGCTGACTGCATCCACCTGTAAGCCTGAATAAATTAGAGGATAGTAATTCTGCATTTAACATGTATGATATATATATGGGTGTGTGTGTGTATGTGTGTATGGTTCCTATTACGTGATCGCAGACACATTCTGTCGAGTGTGTCTTGATCGAACATGAAACAGCGAAAAGGCAAAATAATGAAGTGTCTTTTTAGTGAATTCTTTCCCTGGGAAAGAATTAGCTTGGCTGCTTCCGTTACTTTGCCGTTTTCGGCACTGTAGTGCGATTGGAAAAGAAATCGCTGTTCTGAGGTTTCGACATTGTAAGCTTTCACTTACAGGGGGTTGATTAATCATTGTTCACTTTTTTAAGCATTCGATGGTGTAATATAGACTGTGTGTGTGTGTGTGTGTGTGTGTGTGTGTGTGTGTGTATACACACACACACACACACACACACACACACACACACACACGTAAATACTGAATTATCTGGAGCAATAGAGTTTATTCAGTACACTATTGCAAGTAAGGCAAAGACATATATCAGTATAGAATGGTAGTACTTATGTCTTTAACTGATTTTATTACTGTATATAAAGAAATTATTTGATAGATCACAGTAACTGAAGTAATAGAGCACACTAATTATATTAGTGCAAGTAAGAGTGAGAAATATTTGAGTATACAAGTGCTGAAACTAGTGTCATTAACGTGTACAACCAAATTACTGCTAGATATCAGTAACTGAAGGAGTAGATTTCATTCCAAATAGTACTGCAAGCAGGAATGATATAAGTGCACAATATGTCTGTTATTGATTTTATGAGTTTTAATTATATTCATAATGCAGTATTGGAAACAAATGCATATCAGGCAAAAATGTGGTCATTATCTTCATAGTGTGCAATATTTAAATCCCAGCATTACATAGTATCAGTCACTATCCTGCCATGTAAGCATAAGCACTTTCCATAACATTTCATCCCAAAGTTTGCATGAGCGCATCCTGTACACTTTCAGATGAAAATATGAATAAACACTTCCCATGCATTCTCTGTTTTACTTCATAAGTATTTTAAAAATAGAAGACTGTGTAACGTGATTTTGTACTGAGGGTATTTTTTGTTTTGTCTCTCCACCCCCCTTTTTTCTCTGTTTTTGTTATTTTATTTATGCACTGCTTTTCCTTTTATTATTTTATTTCTTTATCATTTATATTCATTTTATACAGCTTTGAAATCCTTGGAGCAACCCAGGCATCTACCAACCAGGTTAGGGATCACATTCCCTCTGCCCATCTGGAGACATCCTTGCAGAGACAGGGAGGTGGCACCAATCCCACAGGCAGCCTGGAAAGCCTAACAGAATGTAGGTTTCAAAACTTTGTTGAGGATATGATGGAAGAGGCACTAATTCAGAGGATTCAGCCAGTCGAGGCTTCACTACAGCATGTAGAAGACATGCTGTCCCAGCTGGCGCAAACAGCCATGACGCCAAAACAGTGTCCTACTCACTCAGCATTGAGGTCTTCATTGCCCCACTATCTGTAATTGGAAATGTGTGAGGCTATATGGGCTGGGATTACTGCAGTGCTTCAGCTCTTCTTCCTTTATCCTTTCACCTACACCCTCTTATCTATTTTCCACCATCACTACCCTCTCATATTAAAACATTGAAAAAATAGGGGGTCTGTCCCCCAGCAAAAACATTTTTCCCCTCCTCACCCTCCTCCTCAAGCACAGCCTCTTGATTTTTTTCTTCTGTGTTGCCCTCTTTATTGTGTCTCCCTTTTTCAATCTGTTCAAGTCTGTTCTGTTGCCCCCTTTCTATTCTTTAATGAAACTATCAGGGTATCCATATAAGGATACTCTGATATAAAATATGTTAAACACTTTTTTTTTTTTTAAGTATCAATAATAAAAGCTGCTTCTCCGGTTCGATTCTTGGCTGGGGTGCCTTCTGTGCAGAGTCTGCATGTCCTCCCTGTGGTCGCGTGGGTTTCCTCCGGGTGCTCCGGTTTCCTCCCACATCCCAAAGACATGCTGCAGGTGGATTGGACACTCTAAATTGGCCCTAGGTGTGAGTGTGTGCATGTGTGTGCCTTCTGTGGAAGGTTGGGCGCCGGGCTGGCAACTCGACACCGTAAAAACTCCACTGCCAATCATGAGCAGACAAAGTGATCTGCTGTGGCGACCCCTAACTGGAAAAAGCCAAAAGAAGAAGAAGAAGAATAAAAGCTTCACAGTCCGTAGCTTGCCTCAGGTATTTTAAATATGACTGGGCATAGCAGCATCTGTCCCTAATATCTGAATATATCCGAAGTACTATGAAGTAAGAAACTTTAGATACTTTACACTTGACCTAAGAAGGTATGCTTTTCAAAAATGCCTTTGCTTGTCCTTATTTGTCACAAATGTGTTACAAATAACTCATTTACATTTGAGCGTAGTGCCGCTTTTCACTCATAACTGTTACATGCAAAATGCCATACTGTGAATGCCACCCTATTTATTCCATTATAAGCAGTTATCTGTTATAATTTTTCACACTTTGACAGCACACTATATACAACTAATAAATTACTAATTTTAAATGCACGGATCATCCACTGACTGTCTGCCTACTGTAAGATTATAAATCCAGGTAACATTTTAATTGCTACTTTGCCTTTGTATTGTAGCCATGACATCCATTTATTTATCTATTCCTGTACAGATCTACCTGGCATAGTTCAACTCCCTATATCAGAGATTTCATTGATTATTTTTATGATGTCTTGACCTGTAAGTTAAATTCTTGATTTCCATCTATGAGTTTTGGCTTTTTTTAGCTATTATTCTGCAGCAAAATCCTCTGATGTTTAGAGGAAGCAATTACCCAGTCATAGCTGAGCAAGTTAATAATACTCAAAATTAAACTGATACTAGTCAGAAGTCTCTGCTGTTTAGATTCTATAATAAATGGAATCCAATACATTTTAGTAAGCATTATATGAACCAGAATGATTACAAGGAATCAGAACGTTGGTAAAAGTGAAGGACCTTTACAGTTACAGTTCTATCAAACTTCAGTGATGTTTACCACTTTTCAGCAGTGCTTTCTTGAAATGTAAGCAAGATCATAGTCTACATTAATTACAGTAAAAATGCAAGGATGTTCAGTAGTAGAGTTTACGCCTTCTAACAGATACATGTTCTGGCTAGTTTAGTCTGTGCACTGTACAGTTTTGCATTGTGTGAAAACACCACCGTATTCCAACCTTTAAAATCAAAACAGTGTAAGAAACTTATCTGTATGGAAGATATACCTAGTTAATCACTGTATATTAATCAGCTCAGATAATGGTAGTAGAAATAGCGAACTTAAACTCATTATAAGTAAAAAAAAAATAAATAAAATAAAACATATATAGTTTGGAATATTGTGCAGAATTACTAAGTATTCGGAAGTAATCCAAGCAGGGTAGGCAGTCTGTTTCCAGTTGAAAATCCTTTAGTAAGTACACAGACAAGCGATCCAAAATCCCAGCAGCTCTTTTGGGCTAAATAACACAACCGTTGCTTATTCAACTCATACAGCTCAGTGTACTTCCATATTCATAGTAAAATATAAAGGCATTACAGATATTATTTTCTTAAAGAAAAGAATTGCAATTTATTATGAAATGCAGGTGACAAATCATTGTTGTACTGGCAACAAAAATGAGCATGGTCATTTTAAGTCAGAATTATTTTGAGTGATTTAGCTAGACATTTACAAGCATACATTTCAAGGAATTCTTAGCAGTACAGAACTACTTTGTATTGCAAGAAAGGCAAACCTTTCCACAAAGATGGTTTGAGAGATACCATTCTTCAGAATTAACTTGGCAATAATTTAAAAACATGTGCTGTTATAAATGGATTTTTTGTAGTCATTATATAAATCCAAATGATTGGATGGAACTGTGTTATAAATACCAGTGAAAATCCTTTCCAATTACCATTATGTTTAACTTCAGTTAATATTTGTCACTTGCTGTACTGCCTTCTTGAAATGAAAGCTAAACCAACTACTACTTTGGCTGTACTGCAAATGCAAGGTTATTCAGACATTTTACGTCTTCTGAGAGTACATGGCATGCATAGTTTATTTAAGATAATTTGTCCACTCTACAGTTATGCCTTGTACAAAAAGAAAACATTGCACATTTTCAAGCCTTTAAATCCATTCTCTTCCATCTTTATTGTATTAAATGTTAACTCATGCAGGTCAGTGTACTGCCATTTTCATAGTACAGTAAAAAGGCAGTACAGAAATTCTTTTCTTGGAAACTTTTTCAGTGTTTATTTAGATTTGGAAGAATAAAAGAGGGAAAAAAGGATGGAAGATTATGAGGAAGTACATTTATTTTAACAACTGTTTTTCAAATATCCCATTATTTTTATGGGTTAGTAGCAGAACTCTTAGTATAAAAATATCAGCACAGATGTATTTGTTTCATTACAGCAAATAAAAAAATGATTCACAAAAGGAAATACCAGTTGCTTTCTCAAGCTACCATTTTTTCGTGCTTTTTATAGATCCAGACATTCTTTTAAATGTTAATTCTGTTAGGTCATACAAACCAGGGTCAAGCCAGCAATTCACATTTTGTAATTTAAAGTAAACATCAACTACCTGTACCTTCCATTTTAGTGATAATTCATACGATGCATGTCCTTTATAAAGTTTCTCTGTATTTCCTAATGGTTTATTTATAAGTGCACACAGCCTGTCAGCAATCTTATCTACTTTTTTTTTTTACAGTCCATTACCTCCCAGTAGTGTGCATCTAAATGAAATCCCTAACTAAACTGATAGCCTGGGATTTCCCTCCTTCTCTACAGAAGCTGTGGTCTCCCAAGATACAACCCTACAAATTGCCAGCAGTGTATGTCCTACCTGACCTTTGCTATTTTATATTAACTGCAAACAACTTATTTTTAACAAATAATTCTCTGGCAGTGGAGTGCACACTGTCTCAGAGCCACTAAACTCATCCTCCCCTCCTCCCTAAGCCCTAGTAGATAAGGTATTCTCTCTCTACCCTAAAATAACTGGTTATTGTTCTAATCTATATTCTTCAAGCATATGTACTGACCTAAGGCTGGGAAACTGTGAGGTTTGCTAGGTGGTGATTGTTTTTTTTTTTTGTTTCACCTGGCTTGCCTCCTGGTTCTCTCCATTCCATTTGACCTCACTACACTCGGCCTCACTCTGCTCCCCTACCCTACCCACAATTCCCACCCACCTCCACATACTCTAACTTTATACTCTATCCACCTTCTCATACTCCACCTCCTACATGCTAACCATCCAATCCACAATCCCTTCCTGCTACCTAATCACACACCCTACCTTTAGTCCTCTCACTGCCTCTCCCTCAATCTACTTTATCATACACCCTCTCCCTCTTCTTTCCATCACTTTTTCACTCATAACTTCAACTAAATTTACTATACTCAGTATAATTGACTCAAGCTCCTGCTTTCCCCCTCTGCCTCAAATAATTTCCCTCTTCTCATTTTCAAACCTTACTTACTACAAACTCTGTCAGCAAAGATCCACCACCCAAAAAAGCCAGAACTTTCCTCAACATGCTTCTCATCTCCCTAACTACATCATTACTTCTTCTTCTCTCCTACTTAACTGTATATCATACAGACCTAAAATACTTAAAACAATCACCCACACTCACACATTCACCAAGTATTAATGTAACAGCCTACTCGTTCACAATTACACCCTCATTGTATAACTTCTGCTGTACATACCTCCTCAAAATCAGAATATTTCCACACACCTCACTCACTCCAAAACCCTAACCAAAATACCACACTTATCACCTCCACTTACCTTGGCTTACCCTGCACACTAGAACTGTTCTACTGTCTGGAGACATTCACCCCAATCCTGGCCCCCACTCCTCCCCTCTCAACTACAACCACATTAACATGAATATACATGTAGTATATTTAACAAAGCCACAGAATTCCAATATTGGATAGCCTACCACACTCCAGATATCTTAACCTTATCTGAAACCTGGGTAAAACCACATATCTTAAACAATGAAATCCTACCACCAGGATATAACATCTTCCATCTGGATAGAACAAAAAAAGGAGTTGGTGTTGCTATAATCTACTCTGATTAATGTAACCTCTCACCCTTATCTACCCCACTCCCTAACTTTTACCCTGGAAAACTGTTAATACTAAATTGTCATGTAAACACCCACAAAAAATGTGCAATCGCTACCATTTATATCCCACCAGTTAAAAACATCCCCATCTTCAAAAACATCCTATCACAATTCTCACATAATATCCCATATGAAACAATTATCCTTGATGATGTAAATATAGACTGGAAAACACTAACCACTGACTCTACTAATTTCGGCATTAATCTTCACAGCTTCTCTCAACTAATCTCAACACCAACACGTGTGAATAAACACTCCAACAACTGCTGTATCCTTGACTGGATCCTGACATCAGATCCACACCTGTATCACAACCCCTGTACTTTGCCTGACACCTTAAGCAGCCCACCCACATCCAAATACACTCTCTCCAACTACACAGATCTCACTTATGTAAGGATTGCCATAAACACTCCAGTTTTAATAGACTCTCTTCTGTCCTGCCTTTTTCACCTTCTGCTAAATGATGCCGTTCTAAAATTCAACCATATCTTTCTAGATATTCTCAACTTCTTGGGACCACCAAGAAAAGTTAGGATAAATTCTAACTTCACTCCCTGGTTTGCACAAGATACTCGCTCTCTGATGCATAAAAGAGATCGCGCCTGGAAATCCCAGCTAAAAACTAAATTCCCTACTCACCTTCAGAACTACAACGAACTTAGAAAGCTCACCAAAAAACATTATTAACATAGACAAGACCATTTTTTACCACAATGCCTAAACTAACCTCCACCCTCACCCCACAAAATTTTGGAATACTATCAGTAAGATTCTTCACCCCAAAAATCCCACAACACCTAATCCTTACCCAAACAATTCAGCACAAGAAAGTACCAACCTTCTCAACTGCTACTTTATTGACTCCGTCTGTAAACTAACTAGTGTAGACCCTAACATCAACCCCTCTCCACTCCCCCACCAACTCAAAAAAAAACCTTTTCACTTAAGCCATTTCCCACTACTTATATATAGTCACTCCTCCACAAACTAAAGCCATGTTCTCCTCTTCTGGTAATTTACCCCTCCCCCATCTTTTTAAAGCTCATTGCTGACTCAGTACCTTACTCTATTTTTGTACTAATCAGTTGGTCAGTCCAAGAATAAGTAGTCCCAGATATCTGAAAAACATTTGTATCATACCATTACATAAAAGAAGAAACTCCATGGACCCTTTCAACGTTAGACCCATATTGTCCCCGCTCTCTAAAATCATCAAAAAATGCATACACACAGCTTCTTAACTATCTCATTCAATAAAGCCTTCTGACATCAACACAACATGTTTTTTGGCCTAATCACAGTACTGCTACCACCCTTATATCCTTCACACATACTGTAGCTGAAGCTTGAGACAACAACAAACTTATCTGTTTCTTGATCTCTGAAAAGCCTTTGATATGGTATCACACTGTAAACTTCTATCAAAATTATCTGATCTCAGTCTCTCTATTTCCACTCTTGAATGTTTTTTCCAGTTACCTCTCCAACAGGCTACAGTCTGTCCAATGACATACTTCCTTCTCCCCTTTCCTGCCTATCCAAACAGGTGTCCCCCAAGGCTGCATTCTAGGTCCACTATTATTCAACATATTTATCAACAACCTTTATACAGTATGCAATCACTCCTGTATTATTCAGTAAGCAGACAACTCCACACTAATCTCCTTTTCTAACAATCTCTCTCAACTTCACTCACTTACCCATAGCTCATTCCTCTCTGTTGAAAGATGGCTTACAGAAAACCAGCTCATGCTAAATCCCAGTACAAAGCTCCTTATTTTCCTTCCTAAATCTTTATCTAAACACAAATCTACATTTATTATCTCATCACTTAATAACACAACCATTAAGTAGAATCACACACAAAGCTCCTTCGTACTATAGTAGACTATCATTCATCAATGTAGCAAAAAAACATACCAGAAATTGGGTCTACTTTACAGGAACAGAAAGGTCCTCACCACACACTGTCACTAACATAGGCATACATTCTTCCTAGCCTATTTTATGCCTCTCCAATCCTAACAAACTTACAATCCTCTTTAATCTCCAAGCTCGAACAAACTTATAATAAAATTGCAAGATTTGCTACTAAGCAACATTATACCTCTCACTACTGCCTCTCACTAAAGAAACTACAGTAGCTAGAATTCCCTCCTCAACTCCTTCTATCACAGATTCACATAATGCACTCCATCTTCAACAAACCCACTGTCTGTCCCTCCCTCTCTCCTATAGTATCCTACTACACCCCAGAACATTCTTGCTGAAGCTCAGATTGACACCTCCTGGATATATACAGGCTCAACAAAACCATTGGCAAAATGCTCTGTATCCCAAGCCTAGAACAAGCTGCCACTCATTGTAAGAAGTATTACCCACACAAATAGCTTTAAAAAAGAACTAAAAGACACCCTTTTAAACTCCTGGATGTGCTCCTGCCAGAACCCTAAATAAATCACCCCCTTCCATAACATCAGTAATAATAATAATAAGTTTTAAACTCTAACTTTATGCATTATTCCATTCTTATGTTACATCTGCCTCTAACAACTAAGCAAGGTATCAACATAGCATGTGCTTCAATCTGTGTTTTAACCTATGTGTCAACTTTGCTTATTAATATGTTTCTGTTGTCTGCTTTAAAGCTAAGTAATAACTCATCTTTCAGTTCATATGCCAAAGTATATTTCTAGCTTTGTATATTTTGAAATGTTTCACACTTTGTATAGTTTAAATGATTCAAGCTTTATATATCTTTTATGTCATGTACTGGAGCTTTTCTCCTCAGGTCTCCACTGAAACTTGGCTCGTGTCCAGCTGGACTGACCCGGTTAACAAATGTCAAATAAATAAATAAATAATAGTACCTTTCATCCCATGCAGAGATTTTATAAAGTGTCTCTTTTACTCTCTACATTTTATTTGTAAGTGTATATAGTCTGTCTGTCTGTCTTTCTCTCTGTTTATTTATTGGTTGTGGCACAGTGAATGTCTGTTGGCTGTCAGCATACTATTTTTTATTGTAACAGTGATGTATTACTGCGAATATGCTGTTTAATTTCTGATGGCACATATATAGTATATACTGCAGTAAAGCAGGTAGCAGGCAGCATGCTAATTTGGGGCACATGCATATCAGAGAGTTAAAAGGTAGGGCTTCAGCCCAGTACAACATTGACTTGTCTGTCAGTATAGGGGGGGTATTGACTGGAAGAGATGTTTGTTTTTTGGCAGAGCAGGAGTAGTATAAAGAAGAGACATTTGCCTCTGAGTGGAGAGGGATTATTATGTGGAAGAACTGCTTCCTGAGAATGTAGAAGGGAAATCTGGCCAGCAGTAATGACAGTTGGTAGTTGCTAGCCAGAAAGCTTATAGGATAGTTGTTTGGCCTCTAAATAGAGAGGCAATGTTTGACCATGAATAGGAAATATTGGAACTTTCCTGAGAATCTAGAAGGGAAACCTGGCCAGCAGTAATGACAATTGGTAGTTGCTAGCCAGAAAGCTTATAAAATAGTTGTTTGGCTTCTAAGTAGAGAGGGAATGTTTGACCATGAATACAAAATATTGGAAGCTGCTAGCGGGAAACTATACTGGAAGAGGCAAGGGAGCAACAAAAGGATACTTTAGGATCTAAGTGAAGGATTGCTTCAACTTTGCATGAGACTGTTGAGAACAGTTGGTAGATGAGAAACTAGAATAGCAAGACTGATTTGGTTGAGTGATTTTTTTTCCAGCTGCAAAATGAAGCCTCTTTTCACTTTCATGAATCACTGTAAATAAAATGGTAAGCTAAATTTGGTCCATAGAGTGTGTTCAAGATAGTATACTACTATTTTTTTAGGGTTGCAAAATTTGGTTAATAATACATCACCATACTTTGTTGTTCCAGCTTCACATCCTGCAAATACATTTATGTTTGGTACTAATTTCCCCAACCAAGCCTTAAGCCTTTATTTTTGTGTGTGAATAAATAGCACCCTGTTGTATGCCAGAATAGAAAAATGTATGAAACTAGGCTGCAGACCAGCACAAACTTGCACAAAGAAGTTTAGTTTGGTTTTTCCTCATCTGTAGTCTTAAAAAGGTTTGATGAAAGGGAAAAGCATATTTCAGGGGTTCAGTCACCCATTCCAAAGTGCAACAGAACTGTCCCTCTAGTCCTGGGTCCTTTTTTAAGAACTCCTTCAAACAGTCCCAGCAAAAATCTGGTAAATAGCTGTATAAGTGAAAGAGGCAAGGAGATTCAAAGAAAAAAAGGAGTGGAGTCCAAACTCAATCCCATACCAAGAAAAATATGTGACTATCTACTTATCCCAACTCCCTTCCCTCCCCACACTATCTACTCAAACTTGCAAGCTGTTGTTCTGTTTCTTTTCCTTTTTTGAAACAAATCACAACAGATTCCTGAGTACTGGAAAAAGTTCAGTACAAATATAAGTGACACTAGAACTCTTTCTCCCCAAATCTAGAAAATGTTCATTATAAGATCACTGTTGCATTAGCCTAAGCTCTGTGGGATATATCATGGCCAGGATATGATAACCAGCTAGCACCCAACTTAAGGGCACTTAACATGCACCCTATCTGCTGAACAGCGTGAGGGGAACAGTATAAAGTCAGCAGTTTGTTGCCAAGCCAGCAGAACTTTTTTGCTGTCCAAGTGGTGTCTTACCTGTGGGCTGAGTTATCAACAGCCCACTACAACTTTTCTAAGGCTGGGTAGATAAGTATCTCATTTGGGAAAATCTTTTTTGTGATGAAACCCCAATAAAACTAAACTGATGATAATAAATCCCACAAGAACCACTGACCCCATCCCTCCATTCAAAATCACCTCAACTAACAATGCTACCATTACTCCAGTCCCCAAAACCAAACTGCTTGGGGTTATCATAGATCACAACATGAAATTTGACATACACATAGTCCAAACAATAAAAAAGTACCCAAGAAGCTTGGTACCCTATACAGGAGTAAGAAATACTTAACCAATCATACCAGGGCCATCATTGCAAGAATCCATCTTGTCTCAATCCTCCTTTATACATCCCCCATTTTTGTAAATCCGACCTAAGTAAGCTTGACATCTGTTATAACAAAATTGCAAAGTTTGCAACTGATTCAACGTATAGCAGCTCTTTTGGTTAGAATTACCCAATCTGCTAGCCCTCAACCAACTTACAATGGCCCATCAAATACTTTACCTACCAGAAAAAAATTCCATCTCTACAAAACATACTAATTCCGTACTCAAACAACCAGTTATGTTCAAGTAAAAAATCATTGATAAATATAAGCACATCGGTCAATATATGCAAAAATAAAAATGCTGCTAGGGGTTCCCTTTACTCAAATAGCATTGCAAACATCTGGAATTCCTTGCCTTTAAGCATAAGGTCCACAGATATGATGACAGACTTCATAATACTTCTCAAATCCTACTTATCTAGTACATGGTTACGCTGCTGTTCTGACCCAGGTTAATAACTAACATTTAAACAGCTTAATTATGCAAAATGTGACTTTTATTGTTTTTGTTGCATACTCACTCTTCTGAATAAACTCTAAGATAAAAAAAAATCATAATAAATTTGTTACACATATTTCTGTTTCATTAATCTTGAAATGTAATTGGTATTTTACATTTTCTATTCCTGTTATGTTGTATTGTTATATATTGGACTTAGATATGTATGGTCTTTTATTGGATTGCTTCTTTCATTTAAGTGGAGCTTTTCTCCCAGGGCCTCCACTAAAAATTGACTTTTTTGTCTAGTTGGACTTTCCCAGTAAAACAAATGTAAAACAAATAAATAAATAAATAAATTATTGTTAAAAGCTATGACTAATATTTTAATAGTTGCCACTAAAAACTTTTATCTTGAAATTACATTTTTTTTATCAGAATTCCCTGTTGGGGAATATCTTACTATATATGATTTTTTTTTGTCAGAAAAAAATGTACTGTTCTATAAAAAATATTGCTAGGAGCAAGAACTAGTGGTTTTGGGGGTTGTCAGTAAGGTGTTTGCCTCAAAACATTAAAAAAAAAAAACTTTAGTCAGGTTTATCACCAGCTGTCCATGGTTTCAGTAACCACGGATCAAACACTTTTTTCAACAGAGACATTGATCAGGCTTCAGGCTGTTTTGTTCTTCCCTTTCCAAATGGCAAAAATACAAAAAGTTGTACAAGAGCCTTTGGTCTTCAAGATAGCTTCCTCTACACAACAGCGAAAGATGAGTGACTTTACTGTGGCCATTTCTGATACATTGGACAGCTTAACCCTTTCTTGTGGTCCCTCTGGTGTTACTCCTGAAGAAGCCACTAAGGACCAAGAAATATGCATATTCTTTGCAGCTGTTGAGCTACTCTCTTTGGGCAACGTGTGTTACATGAGTGTCAGTATTGGAGGAGGGAGCAGATGATGTTTACCACAAAGCTGCTCTGAGGAGCTGAATTCCTGGGGGAAGGACCTGTCTTTGGGTCCGTCTTTTCCTTGCAGTTATCCCAAGAATAGGAAAAAAATAAATCTAGGCATATTTCTTCTTCTGTATCAAACAGTATAGAAGTGGAATATTGGCTGTTTTTTCTTGAGGGTTTATTTAAAGCCTTTCAATCCTTACATTTAAAGGTTTCCTTGAATTTAAAAATAACTTTCCTCTATTTTAGATTATAATTCTCAGTCTGAGGGGCAGGAATTGAACTTAAATTATGTGTCTCAAGTTTTCACTCATCATAAGTTGCAGTTTGACTCTGAGGAAAGTTTTTCTTTAGATTCCCTTTCTGAAGAGTTATCTTTTTCTGATACTGTTACCAGACTGAAGGAGCTATTTCAGTGGGAGCAAAAAGAAATTTCAGAATCCCAACAAAGATGTTATGACTTATTACTGGTGGATTTTCCTCAGCCTAAAACCATTCCTCTTGTGTTGCCAGCAGTAGAAGATGGTATCTTTTCATCTGCCAGTTTGCCTGACAGTCAGACAACTAACCTCAAGAAGTCATATAAGTTAGTTAGGGTTCCTCAGACCCACAGATTTCTTTTTTCAAACCCTAGATCAGACTCTGCAGTGATTTCTCTGTTAAAACAACCTTTTGACAAACATCTTACTGCTCCTAACCTTATTATTTAATTATTTATTTCTCTTTGTTTACTCTGAAGTTCTGACTGGGGTTTAGTCTATTTTCAGTGGAGATGTGGGAGAAATGCTACACATATTAGGCAAGTGCATTTAAAGACAGAAATAAATGGCATTTTGTAAAATACATTGAGTTTATGTGAAAACACAATTATATGAGTACATCTAGAACACATTAAATAGCATACAGTAGCCTATGAATTTAAGGAAATATATTTTTTTTCATGAGGTAGTTGGTTACAGAGGCATTGCAGAGATTGACAGTGGATGTATTATGTAATGTAATTATCAGTTGGAGGTACAGAGGGGGGTAGCAGTGCAATCAAGGAATGCAGCAGGAGGCTGAATTTAAGAGGACAAATAGCTGTATGAAACATTAGGTAGACTGAGGTAGAGAACTTGTGTAAACCTGTGTTAAAGAAAATAGAGGTAGTGGTAGAAAAGTTTTTACTTCAGACAAAGCTGGTAAAGTTGATGATAGGTTTTAGAAGAAAGTTTATATTTCTTCTACCCTAGTCTTCAGAACAGTGAACTGTCAGGCTCACATATCTAAGTTTCTCCTGACTTCTTTTGTCAGTGTAAGAAAGTTAATTGCTGAGGTTTCTTCTTCAAAGAATAAAACATCTCTGAATTCCTTTACATCTTCTTTGTGCCTGTAACCAAACAGCTTCTAAAATGTTCTTATGATAGTGCTGATATTGTTTCTAAGGCAGCTGTCACTTGAACGGTGATAAGATTTTCCTGATTACATTCTCAGAATTTATCTGAGGATATCAAAGCTAAGCTCCTGAATGCTCCCTTAGAAAAAGCGGTATTGTTTGTCGCTTCCTCTGCTGAGATCCTTAAAAGATTGGATGAAATGGGGAAAGTTAATTCAGGGGGTTGCACAGATTTTTCAACCCTTCATGTCAAAATACAATAAATACTTTTCTTCTAGTTCAGGATCCTTTTACAGGAAAAAAAACAATCTCAGCAAAGCAAAGGTAAACTAAAATTTATGAAGCAGTGTTAAGAGAGATTCAAAAAGGAAAGGTAAATCCTACTAGAGCTAATGACAATCTAAAAAACAGACTGACTATATGCCTGTTTATATTTTCTTCCTCCTCACCTTAGCATTCCAGTAAAGCTGTCTCAAAGTATTCACTTTCCTCTGTGGTAATAGATAACCTCAGACAACGGAGTTCTGAGAATCATTCAAAAAGATTATAGCTGACAGTGTGACTAGTGTTCTCCTTTTCAAGAGATTCCTCTGCATCTGTCCAGTCAGACCTCTCTTTTTCCTCCTATTGCAGATCAAATATCTCTTCCTGCTAATCAATTAGTGAAAGTGTTCTATTTAAGAATCTTTCTGGTGCCAAAAAATGAAGGAACCGAGACATTCCCATTTTAAACCTTCCGATCAAAAGCCCAAAATTCAAAATGTTTTCTCTTCAGTCACTGTTATTCCTCATTCCATCTGCCAGTTTTCTTATAATTCTGGATTTAAAGGATGCTTATCATCAAATTCAAATGATCAAAGATTTCAGATGCTTGCATTTTTCTGTGTCTAGTTTACAGTTTCAATAATCTGCTTTACTCTTTGCCTTATCCACAGCTAATAAAATGCCTCACACCTTTAATGGCCCATTGCAGACTGCAGGGCATTCACAATTTTCCATATTGGATGATTGTCTTATTTTTGCAGATACAAGTAAAGAACATTTTTTCAGTCTGGAATTTCAGATGAACATAGAGAAATCTTTTCTCATTCTTTCTTACCCGATAGTGTTTCTGGCATGTCTCCTGGATATATCACTCATGATGGCTTTCCTTCCTCAGGACAAAGTAAACATTTACAAGGAACAATTTCTGATATTCTCCAACATCAGCCAGGGAATAGCTCAATAGTCTGGGGGTTTCATGTCCTCTGCAATTCTCATGATTCTTTTGGACAGACTTTACTTGAGGAAACTCTGTTCGTTCCTCAAATCACTTTGGACCCAGGAACAGTTCCTGCTGTCATATCAGATTCCAGTACTGAGATTTGTAAAAAGGGAGTTACTGTGGTGGGTAGACCAGTTATCAATCAACCCAGGTCTCCCCTTCTCCTTTTAGTCCCTATTCAGTCTTAACCCCAGATGCATTGGACCTTGCTTGGGGAGCTGTTTCTAAAGGGTGAGATTTTGGAGACTTTGGAACAAGAAAGACAGACTGAAATACATAAAGGTCAAAGATACGATGGCTCTAATAGATGCTGTCAAATCTCTAAGTCATCTTTTGGCCTCTGGTCCCCTACTAGTAATTGTGGACAACAACACAGTGATGTGGTCATAAACAGAGAGGAATTAGATCCAACCCGTTTGCAGACCAGCTGTGCTAGCATGGGAACTACCATCTCAACACAGTTTATCCCTGCAGGCTGCTTCAATTCTGTAAAAGCAGAGTATTGTTAGAGACAAGCTGAGCAGGACCAGGACAGACTCCCATGAATAGAAATTTGAACTTGGGGGATCTTCCAGAAATTGATCCAACTGTGAGGAACTTCTCAAATAGATCTGTTTGCTTCCATCCACAATAGATAGTTAGACTAATTTTGCTCCAGGGCTCCTTGCACAAAGGCCTTTTTTATTTGAATGGACAGAAATGTTTCCTTTCCATCCTTTCTTTTGATAACCATGATTCTTCTAAAGATTCAAAGTGACTCTTCCAGGCAGGTTCAAGATTTACAGTACCAGAGCTTTGCTACTGCTGTGGCTTTTTGGAAAGGAGTGACTCTAGAAATATAATATAGGCAGTGACTTGGTCATCTGCACATTTTCAAGCAATACTACAAATTACACTCTTTCTTTATTTCCAGAGCAGAATTTGCTAGGACTGTTCTCCAGAGGCTCTTTGACTTTGATCCTTCTTCCTCTTCTCTTTCTTTCTAAGCCCTAGTAGTCTATCATATCACTTAAGCTACTGCAACAGTGATGTAATGATGATCATGGTACAGTTGTGTAAGTAAACTTTCCATAATAATAGATGTTTGAATATATTACTGCTGGAGTAGGAACACCCTCCTTCCCCTTATTTTGTTTTATTTTATGCCATCATTTGGATATTTTCCATTTAACCGTTTTCCTAGCACATATCTTAGCATGCAGGGCTCTAACCTTCCTTATTCTTGGCAAGAATGTTCTGAAGATTTGGGACCGTAACCACTGACTTTATACCGATCTGCTTGAGGGTGTGTGTGGAAGATGTCTTTAAGCTTTGAAAGCTGACCAGTTATTTCCTTACTGGATATAACCCATATTACTTAGGCTATTGCAACAGTGATCTATTCAAACATCTACTGTTATGGAAAGTTATCTTACACAATCTGTACTTTCCTTCTCACCAAGAAAATGAAACTCATCGGTTTCCTCCCATTCTATCTGAAAAGTTATTCCAAGGCATTATAGACCATTTCCAAAATCACAACAAAGAAAATGATTTTATCCTAAAATACTCAGGAAGAGGACACCTGAAGAACTGTATTTGATCTGTTTCTTCTTAACCTGTTCATAAAGGTTCCAGAATTCAAAATGCCTACCCTTAAGCTACTTTTACCTTTATCTTTCCACATTTCTTTCTGGTTACTCTAGACCTCAAAGTTGCCTAACATCTTATTCATATTCATAGAAATTTCAAGCCCTATTTAAGATTTTCTGTATCTGGTTTACAGTTTCTTTTCTCTTCCTTACACTTCGGGCTTTCCACAGCTACAAGAATGTTCACAAACTGTGTAGCACCTGTGATTGCTTTTTGCAGTGTACAGGGAAATGTCCTTAAATTTCACTGTTGCAGTATTCATCACCTCTGGGATTTCCTGCCAAGGATAGCCCAACATCCAGCCATTACACTAAAGCCTTTATTACCTAGGAGTGTCTTACATTAGATGTATGCTTCCCACACAAGCATAGGACATAAAGGTGATGAACATATGCACTCAGTTCAGAACTTTGTTGCTGCCAGTCCGAATGCCATTGTCGTACTTTGATCTGAATGCTTTTCATTTTTCTGGCTATACCGAGCAATGTCTTCAAAATAAATACCCCAGTGGGGTTCCTTTTTCTTTTTCTTATTTTTTTTAGTGAGTTACATGCCAACCAAGAAAGGGAAATGTCAGTGTGGGAGCCATATTCCCCATAAGGACTGGCAGGATAGGTGCCTGTTTTGCTTATGTACATCTCACAACCACATTCGATGTTCCATCTGTCAGGCTTTTGTACCTAAGACTTTATGTAGCCATCTTTCTTCCCTTTCCATTTATCTTGAGAAACAATGTCTCAAGCTGATAGCCTAAGGTACCATGTCAGAATCCGCTTGCCCTGAGGTACAGTTGCCGCTCAAGAAGAAGGCCAAGAAATCTAGGCCTGAACCTGCTGCTGTCCAGCCTTCTCCGGATATCTCTCTTGAGGTGCTTGAAAACCCAGAGGACAGTCCAGTATTACCATTGGCTTCTTCTGCCATGACCTTCTTAGTAGCCAACATGGAACCTGCTTCTGGCATGTCCTTGGAGGCCTTGCAAACATCCACTGCGGATGTTTGGGGGAAGCCATGGCTGATTATCTCCAAGGGACTGAAAGGGATTCTCAGATCCTTGTTAGGGAAGAGGTGCTGAGTACCTTGATCAAATCCAGGCAGGAGTTTTTAATTATATTTAGCTAAATATTCTATATATTATTGTCTTGGTTTGTTTTTATTTAGTGCAGGTAATGCTACTTGGTTGCTAAGGGTGGGGTTTGATGATCTAAGGGTTACTTTATGGCCTGGGAAACCCTCCCATCCTTCTCTGGTATACTTCAACCTCCTTCTGCAGAACAACCCCCTCATTTTCCAGGATTATTGCAGGGTCTGTTAGACCAGGATACCATTAACTGGTTCCACAGACCAAGAGTGTTCCACGGTTTTTATTCCAGAATGTATCTGGTCCCCAGGAAAGAGGGGTCTTGGAGACCTGTCCTGGATCTTCCCTTTTCAAATGGTTTTCTCATTGTGCCATCCTTCTGAATGCTTTCTCTTCAGATTCTAATGTCCTTCAAGAATGCAACTGCAGTCATAACATGTGGGTTGTCCTGCCTCAGGCAGCCCTCGGTCGGCCGGATTCCAAAGTCTGGGTCCGACGTCGGCTGATGTCGCATTTCTCTCTGACGTCAGAGCGGCTGGAGTACATAAGCATCAGCCGACGCCATTTTCTTCAGTCTTTCTTGCCGCGCGGTGCCCGAAGCAGAAGCAGTTCGCAAGTGCCGGTCGGTCAGCTCCTGTAGTCTTGATGCGAAGTCATCAAAAAAGCTAAGTACCCCATTGGGGACCTTTTCTTGCCTCAGCTGATGTCAGAAATTACTGAAAAAGTTAACAATTGTCTTTCTTGTGGTAAACAAATACCTCATAAGGATTTCCACTCTTACTGTCTTCCTTGCCTGGGCCCAGACCACGACGTCTCGGCCTGTGTAGCCTGTGCTCACTTCATCAAGAGCACTCTCAGGCGCCTGGCGGAGTTCGCTGAAGACTTTTTTGCCGATAAATTTGCTTACACCATGCCGTCGGATCTTCCGACATCGCAAACTCCCAAAAAGCGAAAAGACCGGGACCGACATCCTCGGCCCGCATCTACCACCGACTCCACGCCAAAACCTAGCGCGAGTGCTCCGGTTCCCTCTGAGATGGTCTCTCCACCGCTCCGAACCGAAGACACCGCATTAACGACGACTCCGATTCCGGACATCACTCCGGCGCCAGTTATCGATTTTCCTCCGGATACGCAACCGAGGAAATGCCCGAGACCATTGCTGTAGACAAGGTCACTCCTGCACGTGGAGCTGCCAGGCCTCCTATGGCCATGTCTATTAAGGCCTAGACTAGGGCTAAGGCAGCCAGCAAAACAAAGCATATTACTTCTAAATCCTTACCTCAGCCTACTCCAGAGACACAAATTATGTCCATGGCTGCTGATTTAATTTCCATGATTAGAGGTTCACAGGCCCATCCTGAGAGAGGATCCCAGCCTCCTTCTGATAAAAGGCCCAGGGTTGAACCCTCTGAACCTATTCCTTCAGATGAAGACTCTGAGGGCTCTGTCCACTCTGATAGCCAGGAAGAGCTCTTCCAGACCTATGAGGACTCGGATGCAGAAGATTCCATCCCCTTGGCCTCCCCTCCTGAGGATATTTCTTTTGGGGAAGTTCTGCACACCATGAGGGAACATTTCAAGTGGCAAGGTCAGGAATATTCTGATTCTAGGAAACGCCTGAGGACTTTCCTTAAGAAGCCCCAGCACAGGCCCTTAGCTATTCCTCCTGTACTTGATGTTCTGGATGATCTATATTCTGACTCTAGTGCTACCCCTGATTCTCTTCCTCCTGCTCCAGCCAAGCCAGACAGGTATTACAGGGTCCCAGAAACTCATTCCCATTTATTCAGGGCCCATTCTGCTGATTTGGAAACTATTTCACAGGGGCCTAAAGGAGTTTCAGCCTCCACCTCTAAAAATCCATTGCCCTCCAACAGGGAGGCCAGGTCATTAGAGAGATGGGGTAAAAAGGTTTACACATCCACTACCTTATCTATGAGAGCTATAAATTGCCTTTTTCATATGTTACAATATCAGGATTACCTTTTAGAAGATTTACAAAAAACTTTAGCCACTCCTGATCCTTTAGACAGGAAGACTTTGCAGGAAGCTGTACATAACACTCAGCAAGTAAGCAATCACTTCCTGCAGTGTGGATATGATGCACTGGAAGCTTCATGTAGGGCAGCTATGACAGGGATAGTCATTCGTAGACATGCTTGGTTAAAAGATCAACCTCTACCAGATCATGTAAAAGCAAAACTTCTGGATGCACCTTTGGAAAAGAACAAGCTTTTTGGTGCGAATGCTAAGGATGTGTTAAAGACCATCGAAGAAAAAGCAAAATCAGTTCAGACGGTGAAAGATTTCCTCCAAGTTCAACCCCCCAGATTCAGTAGGAATTGGCCTTCTAAAAACTGGTCCTTTCCTAATACAGAAAAGTTTCAAAGGGGTAAGAACAGACGTGGCCGAGGAAGAGGCCAATACAGAGGGCCCTTACAGGGGACGACAATGGCAGCCAGGAAACCAAAGAAGTGACACAGGGGTTTCACCTGCCCCACAACCACAATCTCAATGACTTTCCTCTATTACCGCCTACCAGGGAACAAATAGAAGCTCCCTTGGGCGGGAAATTATCTCTGTTTGCAGAAAATTGGCACAGACTGACAAAGGACAAATGGATTTTGGACATTATAGACCGAGGGTACAGGTTTCATTTTCATACCTTACCAAGAAAACAAGGCATGCCAAACCTACCACAAAACCAGAGGGCAGAGGCTATCAAGCAAATCACTCTGCTGACTCGGATGAAAGCAATAGAAAGAGTTCCACAACAAGAACAAGACCAAGGATTTTACTCAAGACTGTTCCTTGTTCCAAGAAAAGAATCTCAATGGAGACCAATACTGGACTTGTCCGCATTAAACACCTTTCTCATAGTACCAAAGTTCAAAATGCTGACTCTACAGCAACTCCTTCCCATGCTGGGCAAGGGGTCTTGGCTGATTACTCTGGACCTCAAGGAGGCATACCTGCATGTCCCTATCAGACACAGCTGCAGAAGATACCTCAGATTTCTTGCAGGACCAGAGCATTATCAATTCTCAGCATTGCCATTTGGCTTATCTACTGCACTCAGAGTATTCACAAAATGCCTGGCTTCAGTAATTGCTCATTGCAGGCTCCAGGGGATACAAATTTACCCGTACCTGGACGACTGCCTCATACAAGCGGACGACAAATTGATGTTGACAAAAAACCTGGATTATGTCATACGATTACTTCAAACTCTGGGATACACAGTCAACTTCCAAAAGTCAAGACTGCAGCCATCCCAGCAAATAATCTTCTTAGGAGCCAAACTAGACACAGCCTCTCAGATGGCTTACCTGACAGAAGACAAGCAAGAGAAGTTAACTCATTACTTCAAAGGTTTAGCAAAACTCACCCAGATGACTGCAAGGAGATTCCTACTGGCCCTGGGTTACATGGCATCCTGCATTCTCCTGGTTCCATTAGCAAGACTACACATGAGAAAGCTTCAATGGTACCTAAAAAGCATTTGGTCTCAACACAGCAACAACTTGGAGACAATCATACCGCTCATTCCATGCCTACAAAAGGAATTCCTATGGTGGGCCTCGGTGAGCCAGGCAAACACAGGTATGTCATTCAAAAAAACCACAGATAACACAGACCATGACCACAGATGCCTCAGACCTTGGATGGGGGGCGCACATGGAAGGCAGGTGTATACAAGGACAATGGTCTCCAAAGGAAACACATCTGCATATAAACCAAAAGGAAATGCTGGCAGTAATGCATGCCATCGAGGCTTTTCAACACCAACTCCAGCAAGGCCATTTACTGATACGGACAGACAACACCACTGTGATGTGGTACATAAACAAGCAAGGGGCACCCACTCTTACCCCCTTTGCAGACTGACAATGCATCTTTGGGAGAAATCACTGAGTCTAAACATCCAGTTACAATCCCAGTTTGTTCCAGGAAAAGACAGTGTGTTGGCGGACAGCCTAAGCAGGAATTTCACAGATCCACACGAGTGGAGGTTACATCGAGGCCTTCAGACAACTCACTTGACATGGGGAAGCCAGAAGTGGACCTATTTGCCTCTCATCTCAACCATCTTCTACCAAAATTCTGCACAAGGACATACCATCCAAAAGCTTGGAAAATAGATGCCCTCTCATTCACCTGGAACTCCCTAACAATCTATGCATTCCCACCTCTGCCACTGATGACCTCAGTATTACTAAAGATCAAAGCAGAGACCCAAGGGAATCATAATAGCTCCGGACTGGCCAAGACAACACTGGTACCCACTACTACGGAGCATATGTCACACCAGGAGGTGGGCCCTTCCCCAATGGCCTCTACTTCTGACTCAACACAACTTCGAAACAGTGCATCCAAATCTACAGACACTGCAGCTAACAGCCTGGGAGATCCCATAAATAACTTCAGCCTATCTCTCCAAGGAAGTTCAGCGGATACTAACAGAGGCTCGAAGACCATCCACCAGAAAGGTTTACTTAGCAAAGTGGAAAAGATTCAGCAATTGGAATACCAGCAAGGGACATGATGCATCATTGTTGAACATCCCACTCATCTTGGAATATTTGGCAGATATGTTAAAGAACGGCCTCTCATATTCTTCCATAAAGATACATGCATCTGCTATTTCAGCTAGATACAACACTGATCCTCCTGTTTTTTTCCCACCCTTTACTAAGGCAATTCCTCAGGGGAATCAAGAACATTAAGCCACCAAGAAAGGCCCCAGTGCCAGCCTGGGAACTCAATTTTGTCCTAGAAAAACTGACTCTACCTCCATTTGAGCCAGCAGCTTCAGTTGACTTGCAATTTCTCTCATGGAAGACAGCTTTCCTGTTGGCAATTACATCAGCAAGAAGGGTTTCGGAGCTACAGGCCCTAATGGCAATACCACCCTTTATTATTTTTCACAGAGACAGGGTTTCATTAAGGACCAACCCTACTTTCATGCCAAAGGTGGTATCTAGGGTTTCTTTAAATCAAGCAATTCATCTGCCTGCTTTCTTCCCCAATCCTGAGAACAAGGGGGAAAGACTGTTGCATACCTTGGACATTCACAGACAACTTTGTTACTACCTGGACAGAACCAAGGCCAGTAGGAAGTCTGAACAACTTTTGTAGCTTACGCCCTGCAGTCCAAGGAAAAGCAATTTCAAAACAGACTATTTCAAAATGGATTGAACATTGCATCAGATTCTGTTATTCCTTTCATGGAAAGACTGTTCCAGCCAATGTCAGACCACATTCCACCAGAGCTACAGCCACCTCTACAGCATTCTTAAGAGGGGTGCCTACTAAGGACATTCTAGAAGCTGCTACATGGAGCTCCGTGCATACATTCTCCAAACACTACAATCTCCCTCTATACTCCAGATCCAGAGCAGGCTTTGCTTCGGCAGTCCTGCAGGGTTTGATTGCCACACCATCTTTTTCCTAGAGCATTCCTCCTCCACCAGCTAAGCTATGGTATTCTACCCACATGTTATTACTGCAGTTGCATTCTTGAAGGACATAGTACAGTTTTGTACCTACCATAAATGTAGATGTCCGATAGACATGCAACTGCAGTCGGATTTTCCCACCCTCCATACCCCTCTATGCCTAGGGTCCACTCCTATCCCTGTTTCTCTTAGCTGGGGATATCTGTTATGGTGTATTTGTTTTATTGCTCATTTATTTGTTTGGAATCCTGTTTTTGTCTTCCAATTTGATTACAGCCTTCCTTGGAGGGCACCTGGCATCTGGGGCAAGAAACACTGAAGAAAATGGCGTCGGCTGATGCTTATGTACTCCAGCCGCTCTGACATCGGAGAGAAATGCGACATCAGCCGACGTCAGACCCAGACTTTGGAATCCGACTGACCGAGGGCTGCCTGAGGCAGGACAACCCACATGTTATGACTGCAGTTGCATGTCTATCGGACATCTACATTTATGGTAGGTACAAAACTGTACTTTTCCCGTGCTGCTACTTAAGCCTTTCTAGTTTCCCTGGATCTAAAGGGCACCTACATTCATATTACTATCCACCCTCTATTCAGGAGATTTTCGCATTTTACTGTTTTATCATCCTGTTTTCAGTTCTTTGCTTTGCCCTTTGGGCTTTCAGTGACCCCAAGGGTATTCACCAAATACCTAGTTCCAGTGGTTGCCTTTTGCAGGCTTTGGGCATTCAGATTTTTCCCTCTCTGGATGGCCTCTTGCTTCAGGCCCCATCCTAAAACAAACTAGTGCAGGATCTTCATTTTACCCAGTTTCTGTTGCACAGCCTGGCATTCATAGTCAACCTTCAGAAGTCAGTACTGATCCCATCCCAGGACCACATCTTTCTAGGGTGCAGGATGCAAACTATACCAATGCTAGCCTTTCTTCCTGCCACTAAGGTTCTGTCTTTGACAAATTATTTTCTTTTCCTGCTTCCTTTGTGCTATCTTTCAGCCAGGGAGTTTCTGAGGGCTCTAGGGTTCATGGCTTCTACCATTCCCATTCTTCCCTGAGCCAGGCTTCATATGAGAAAGTTTCATTGGTATCTCAGATCAGTGTAGCTTCAACACTGCCACCTAGTAGATTTTCTGGATCCCCTGCTGCCTTCTCTCAGACCAGAACTTCATTGGTGGATTCAACAGGTATCTTTCAATTTGGGTGTTCCTTTCCAGCTTCCTCAGCTATACCAGGAGCCCTTAACGTATGCCTCAGAGCTGGAGTGGGGAGCCACTTTAGGCACCCTGAAGGTTCAGGGCCTTTGGTCCCCTCAACAGAGGGCAGATCACATCAACTTCAAGGAAATGAGGTCTTTCATTTTAGCTCTTCAAGCTTTCCACTAACCCTGGGTGCCAAGTCCCAGGAAGGTTTTTACAAACAACACCACAGTTGTGGTACATGAATAAGCAATTGGGCACAAGGTCTTACTTTCTTTATAGACTAGTCTTTCAAGCCTGGGGAATAGCCATCAATCCGCAGGCGACCCTATATACAGCTTACATATCTTTAGAGTGCAACCTTGTGGTAGATTCTTTCAGCAGGTCCAGGATACAGCCTCACGAATGGATGCTTTACAGAGATGTGTTTTTGGACATAGTTCATCGGTGGTGTATTGCTCAAGTGGATCTCTTTGCTTTCCCTCTGAACAGGCCACTCACTCAGTTCTGTTCCCGAGTCCCAAGTCCTTTGGCTTGGAAAGTGGATGCCATGTCATTCTCTTAGAAGGTAATGTTCCTTTATGATTTTCCTCCCCTTTCTCTTCTTTCCAAGATCCTTCCCAAGATCAAGAAGAACACTCCAAAAATCTTGCTGTAGACCCCTTTTGGCCCAGGCAGCACTGGTTTCTCCTCTTTATTCCATCTGGCTGGGGCAGTCATCACAAGTTACCTCATTGGATGGACCTTCTCACACAGGGCAATGGATCTCTCCTCAACCTTCACTTGGCCACTCGTCAACTGACACTTTGTGTGATAGGGTTTTGATTCCTTTCAGACAGCAATCTTCTGAGGATGTGCTTAAGGTCCTGTAGGAGGTCAGGAAACACAATACCAGAAAATCATATATGTCCAAGTGGAAGAGATTTTCTGTATGGTGTTTTAAATATACAAGGATACCTTTTTAGTGGGGGTCCCCTTGATTCTTTCCTACCTTTTAATTTCTCCAAGTCTTTTGGGTTTATAATACCATGACAGGAATGGACCCCATTTAATTCCTAAGTCAAAGTATGATTAAAGTTCATGAATTTAGTATTGTTCCAATCTTTGATGACAGGCAGAAGTACTCTTTGCAGCACCTGCAATGTGTCCAGTGATGACTCCTTTTGCAATTTGTACAGAGTTACATGGATTGGTAGCATATCTGAATACAATTGTAGATTCTGTTTTTATAAGACCCATTGCCCCTACTACTATTGGAACTGTCTGGGTATCTTTCTTCCACATTGCCCTCATTTCTGCCTGCAAATCCTGATATTTTATGACTTTGTGTCTCTCTGTATGGAAGACACTGTAGTCATTGGGTGTGGCGATTTCAGTGATCAATGCTACTTTTGTCTTCTTTTCTTGGACCTCTGTATCTGGTTTTCTAGCATCTGTCTTTTGAACTGTTGGTAATGGATGATCCCATGTGATGTAGACTTCTTCATTTTCTATGATGCTTTGCGGCTCATGTTTCCAGTGTTTTTCAGCCACTTCAGTACCATAGTGTTTGCACAATCCCCGGTGCAGCAGTCTTGCCACATTGTTATGCCTTTCAGTATACAGTCCTGCTGCCATTAGTATGTTGCAACCAGCAACTAGGTGTGCAACTGTTTCCAGTTTGGTTTTACAAAACCGACATTTGTCTGTTTCTACCACATGTTCAATGGGCTTTGTAAACCGATTATATTGGGCTGCCAATTTTTACCTTTCATCTCTTGGTTTGAATTCGCCTCTCCTTAACCATTCCTAGGTTCATTCCTGATCAACAAGAGGTTCTGCCAGACGTTTTCTATACTTGCAACTATATTTATGCATTTTCCACATTTCTTGCCTTCTCATCTGGTCCTTCATCTTATATTCTTTCTTTTGTTTTTTGGCACATTCAGCTACTGCCTGATTTTTATCTACTTCTGGTATGATTTCCATTCCTGCTTGACACCAATATGGTTCTGCTAGATTAAGCAGAATCCCTTCAGTATGGGTGTACTCATGCAGTACAAGGGATCACTGATCACCTCAGCATGCAGAACTTCTGATTATTTGAATGATAACATTTTGATCCCATTTAAGCATTTTTCTCTGAGGACGTCTACCAGGTAGGCTAGAAAACCTTCCAATAAAAAATATTGTTTAGCCAAATGGAATACATTTTTAGTTGGTGCCACTACAGTGGCAACTCTGGTTATCTAGTATCTGTGTGAATTTCTCAAATCAGGCCTTTCTTGCTCATCTATTAAGATTCATCTTTTGGCCATTCCTGGTTGTGTTGTCTTTAGACCCCCCCCCCCCCTCCCTCCCTTTCTTCTTTGTTCCAGGTAAAACAGTTTTGAAATTGGTTTACTTTGTCTTAGAAAAACTCACTCTTCCACTTTTTTAACCACATTTTCAGGTTAATGTGGCATTCTTGACTTCAAAAACTGTTTTACATACTGCTCTGAATTTGGCTAGGTGAGTATCTCAGTTGCAAGCTCTAATGGCCATTCATTTGTTTCTCTTGTTTTACGGGGATAGAGTAACCTTAAGAACTAACCCCTTCTTTTATGCCTAAGGTGGTTCCTCAGTTTACTTTAAATCAGTTTATTCATTTCCTGTGTTCTTTCCTGAACCAGAAAATGGGGAAGAGAGAGAATCTTACACACTTTGTATCTCACAGGCAACTCTGATACTACATTGACAGGACTAAGGACTTTAGACCTTATGATCTGTTCTTTGTTTCATTTGATGGAAAGAAAAAAAGGCAGTCATTGTCAGAATTGACAATTTCTAAATAATTATTTAATTCTACCCATTTTGTTACTCTCACTATAGAAAGGTTGCTCCTCAGAAAGTTGAAGGTCACTCTACCAGAGCTTTGCCACATCTAGAACTTTTGGAAAAAAGACTATCTCTAGAACTCTTTTATAGACACAACATTGGTCTTCTGTGCATACCTTCACTTAGCATTACAAAACTGTCTCCATGGCCAGTACAGGATTTGCTAGATTTAGAGGCTTCTGGACTCTGACCCTTCTTACTCCTCCCTGGCTATCTATGATTTAGCAAGCATCCTGTATATCTTATGCTACGGCAACAGTGATCTAATGTTGAAGATAGTACAGTTGTATAAGTAAAATTACCGAACCAGTAGATGATTGAACAGATCACTGTTGCAGTACTAATAATAACCCACCATCCTCTTCTCGTTTTTATTCTCTTCTTCTTCACTTCTGGATCCTGTGCTTGTACTTCTCTCCCTTGTCCAGGGAAGGGGTATCCTTTTTCCTGGTTACTCTTTCTCCTCGCCCATAGATTTTCAAATCTGGACTTTTGCCCTTTTGTTTACATACTTCAGCCTCCCTTTTATGTGAGGCTTTATTTTTGGCATCCGTATATCTCCTTTTATGCCAGCATGTCCTTGTGCTGCCACAAACATAAGGTGTGCGAGGAAGGCACCATGAAGCTTTGTATGCTGGTCAGATATCTTATTCTTGGCAAGATGCATCCAATATAGCATTATGCTTCTGCAGTTGTGGTCTGTTTGGGAGCCAGTCAGTAGATCAGCAACAATTTTGACAAATGCTGTTCCAGGGAAAATGTTTCACTGAAAGCACTTTCGTCAGCAGTGGAGAATTTCCTTTTTCCCAAAGTTGTGTGACACTGAAGTAATTATATTTAAGTTCAGGGGTATATGAAGTTCCTCTGATGTTTTTTTTCCTGTGGAAAAAAAAAATCTATCAAGTTTTACCAAAAGTGCTTTCAGTGAAATATATTTTGAGTTTTTGCTGTCTGGGAGAATGGTATTCTATTCAAACATCCAGTATTATGGTAAGCTTACTTATATAACTGTGCTTTTTAAACTTGCTTCTTAAACCAAAAGTAACTAAGAAAAGAACAAATTATAGATAATTTAGCTTTTGAAAATTTCAGAAAGACACTTTCTGGTAACCTATGTAAGGTTTTCAAAGTGACTCTAAGAGTAAAGACATATTGGTTGGGCTAACTGATAGATTGCCAACTAAAGAAACCATGTTTAAAATTGAGCGAACAACGTTTGTAGGTAGAAATGTGCAGATACCTGCGAACACTAAGAAAATCTCAGCAACTGAAATATGTTTTAACTATGTGAAAAAGTGGCAGACTGATAAACATTGTTTTTTCAGTGGTAATGCTGTATTTAATAAAAATGTTATTTTTTTTAATAAAGCTATTAACAATGAAAATTAAATGTTGTGCATCGCAAAATGTTGAAAGAAACTGGACCAACAGAATGTGATAAAATAACTGCTAGTGGAGTAGTCAGCTTATTTTCTCTGTGCCACTTAGCTCAATGTACAGTTTTGGAGGAAGGAAGGGAACAGAAGGGATTACTAGATTCTGGATATATGGTCACACTTACCTAGGAACCCTATCTCTGCAAGCATAAAACCTATAATAAGGGAAAAGTTAGAAGTGATACTTGTTCCTGGTGATACGAAAAAGTATCCTGTAGAATGTACAAATTCAGACACTGCTTTCTCTGGTTTTGGTATCTAACCTAATAATACAGTGATATAATAGGTCAAGACTTCCCTGATTTTAAGGCACTATAGAAATTATGAGAGAGGAAGCACTGTTAAACGTTTTGTGATCTGAACTTACCCCAAGTGAAATTAGAGGGGTCACAGCAGCCTGACACATTATCAAAACACATAGCTCTGAGTGTACTAACTTGACACACTGTTAAAAATACACTCTTGACTAAGAAAGATAGGCACAGATTCTTCAAAAGGAACTAAAATCTGACTTTTGATAGAAGGAGTGGAAGAACTTGCATGTTAACAGAAACCAATTTCTGAGAATTGCCAGAAAACCTGTTTCTAAGTTTGTGAACTAAGTCATTTCAGAAACTGAAAGGGAAGAACCCTTAGTACATGATATGGATTATTGTCAAAAGATTTTAGATGCTTAGTTGCTGAAGGATGTTTTTAATAGAGATACAAAAGAAAGGAAATGTGATGAGAGTCGGAGGTCTTGTTCTGTAAGGTCAAAACAGAGGGCTACTCAGAAACAAGGGTCAACAGTAGGTATGCAGAAAAATTTAAGAGGATTTAATGAGATGAAAGTTAAGGAGTTGCCAAAACCAAAAGTAGTAGAAAACCACTGCTATGAAGAAGAAAGACATTTACCTATATTCTAATTTAAAGAGGCTATACCATCTACTTCCTTTCTAAGACAATATCCACTGAACAGCTTTTAAGTAAACACTAACAGTCAAATGGATTTTTTATAATATTAGCTCATGTTGTAAATCCATAAATCGAATACTCATAGTTGGCCATCTACAAGGAAGTAGCACAAGAGGAAAAATCATACCTCTCAAACTTTTAGAGCAAGAAATCTGGACAAAGCCATCAATAATGGGGGGACAAAGGCCCAAAAATACGAACACTTTTTACATATTGCTCCTACGAACTTTAAAAAATTGATAGAATAACAGGTTTTGTATTAACATGACTTTTCTGAAAGGTATGAAGTCTGAAACTTAAATGCTTGTCATTAGTTTCTGACTTCAGCCCTCAATGATTTGGCAGAAAACCACAATTTTATGAAAAAATGACTAAAAATATGAGCAAAAATCTAGACATTCTGTGAAAATCTGTACAGTTCAGAGGTATGGGAAGATTAGATTAAACCTGGGCATTCGTTATGTGGGGGGGTGCACCCTTCACACCCACGCTAATTATATATACCAACTCCGAGATTGCACTATGGTGGGTAAAAGGGCAGTTTTCCTGTCCTGTACCGAAGATGGCCAACTATAAGTATATGATGAATGGATTTGTAATGATCAGCCTGTACAACAAAAAGCACGTTTGACGGTTAGTTTTCACTTAAAATCCATTCAGTGGATATTGTCTTCAACGATTAACCATAAACTTCCTCTACTTCACATCAGAGTTTTGATAAAAGTGTTTCTGACATGACAGATTTGTAGATAAGCAAATGAGAATTTTAGGAAAGAGCATTAAGAAGAGAAATACCTTAAGCAGGGCCAGAGAAAACATAACCTGAGTGGAAAGACAGATGAATTAGTTGGTCCAATCCTGTACTTATATTTTATTTGAAGAATGACTTTTTATACAGGGTAAATAAATACATATAAAAAATACTTTACCAAGTATTGGTTTTCAATGCATTTAGAACACTTGTGATCAAACTGGCACATAGTTATATTTTGGAAGACATTTGGGCATGGATACAACTAGAGGTAGAATTCTAGTTAGATTTTATTGGCCTGGTGTAATGAAAGACATTGAGAATTTCTATGCAGAATTCATGTCAAAACACTGCATCATGTACCAGGTACAGAACTCTTCTGATTTTTATGCCTGATACTGAGGTACCTTTCAAACAGATAGCCAAGGATCTTGCAAGTTCTTTAGTAAAGTCTACTAATGGCTACCTATGTGTTCAACTTATTACTGACTATGCTACTAAACTGAAGCAGTGCCGCCACAAAATGTCAGTGCTCTTATTACAAGCCAAAGAGCCAGTATTACATTTCTCCAGGGTAGGGATACTTAAACAAAATACAGACATTCCCTGGCTTGACAAAGGGAAAAGGACAGCACAAGTAAAGACAATATATATAAAAAAAAAAAGTGTTCTAAGAAAAGTGAATTAAAGTATAGCTCAGTCTGATTAAAAAGTAATTAACTAAATAAAGAATTGACTATAAAATGGGTCTATATTAGATGCACGAAAAGACTTTAGCACAAACACTCACATGAGCGAAAATGCCGGGAATCGAAACTGTGATTGTGGGGTCGTGTTACAGTGAGGAGTGAGATATTTGCCCTTTTCTCACTGTAGTGCGACCTTGGAGTTGGAATATATAGTTAGTGGGGGGTGAGAAGGGAGCAGACCTCCACAATAGCAAGTTTGATTACTGGCATTTTTGCTTATGTGAGCGTTTGCGGTAAAGTCTTTTCGGTTTTATAATACAGACCCCTATAAAACAACAGCTGCATAAAACAATAGCAGAGGTATGCCTGCTTTAAATGTTATCTAGTTTGAACAAAAGGTAGACCATCAGTATACCAAGCAGGGCTGAAATCAAGTAGTAAATTGAAGCAGAGAGCCACTCAATGAAGGTTCAAATCCATTAGGACAAAAATCTAAAGTAGTAAAATCAAGCCATTGGAAAGAGAGTAAAAATGTAAGTGTGAATGTTTGGCAATACACAGTAATAAAAATATATCTGTAAAGTGAAGAAGAGAAAGGTGTAGTCACAGGTGAGTCATTATGGTGACTAACAAGGCTAGTCTAGCATTTGGCTAGCCCTCCTTGGCAATGCCTTCTTTCAGTCTTGTAATCATTCATCCCAAACACTTAAATATTCATCTCATTGTATCCCAGTGCATTTTTACTTTCCTCCTACTTCCCTCTTGGTTCTTACGCACTGACTCAAGATGAAGGTAACAAAATATGTAGAATGGTATGGGAGGATCTAAACCATGTAACCCACCTGGGAGTATAATCTGCTTCTTACCCTTCTTGTGCTGTGACTCCCTGCAGCATATGAATCAATAATATTTTAGATTGTCTAGATTTTTTGTAGCCCTTTAATATGGGGATGATCCTCTTTAAATGGAGCAGTAAATGGGTGATAATTACATTGTTTGTGTTTATCCTGCTTATGAGGGAATTTATCCTTCGTCCCAGTTTAGCTAGCTGTGGTTGTGTTTTATGTAATAATAAAGTTAGGAGGAGTTTAGTTTTCTATTTTGGTAATACCACAATCCATGCCTTAATAATAGAAGGTACTAAACTCATCCTAGCTTTATTAATATTGAATACCTAGAATAAGGCTTGTGTAGACTTTCATTTCCCCACTTAAAACATTCGGACAAAATCCAATCCATTCCAGCTGCTTTGTCTTCCTTGACTGAAGACATGTATTGCTCTATGTTTTGAATACTTAAGTCTTGCTCTAGATATTGCCTTATTTGATAGTCTGGGGACCTGTGCCTTAGTGTCTTTAAGTGTCGTGTCTGGCAATTTGGCGCAGAGGTTGATGGCTGCACACTGATCAACAGCTTGACTTCAGCTCTACTAGTGTGAAAAAATGAAACTGAGAGATAAGGGCCAGGAGCTCTGCCACTTTTAGTAAATTCAGTTACTGGCTAGTAAATACACTGCTTGGATGCCAGCAAAGAAAAAAATTGAGAGACCCTGAAAAAAAATTCAGCTAGAAAAGGTGAAGACAAAACACTGACTAGGAAGAATCCTGCAGCTGTTCCGCAAAAAGAAGTTCAAGCTTTGGCTTTGGTGCAAAACATGACTTCTAGTAACTTCGAAGAAAAAATAAGTCAAATGTTCTTAGAGATGATTAAAATAAATTACACATTGAAGGGGTATATCAACTTAAATAAAAGGCTGGAAAAAATGTAAGAAGCTTTAAACAGATATTCAGATGAACTGATAAAAGGCCTGTGGTAAACCGAGATGCTCCCAGCCCAGCTAGCTGGAATTTTGTAAATAATTATATGTCACTTGAAAATATTAATATGATTTATATAGAAATGTGACACTGCCATCCAAGCTACATAGAATTTTGTAAACAATTCTATGTCATTTGTGAATATTAATATGATTTGTATGCTTGACTTAAAAATGTAAGAAAACTATATGTTCTGTACTGAGCTTCAAGATTGTAACCATAGTGCACCCTGCTGGAAAAGAGCAGACATGTGTATAAACAATATGCCAATGCAAAATGTATGTTTTCATAGTAGAAATTGGGACATACAGAGTTAACTTTCAAAACCTCAAGAAAATAAGCTAAGTAAAGAGTTGTATGATGTGTTATAAAGTTAGGTTATCTCAGCTAAGAGACATGATGTCTAGGCTATGGGCTTCTTTCTATTTTCTGGAAACAGAGGTAATTACAGGTTTCCAAGATAATTGTTTTACGACTTTCAGTTTCAGGCAAGATTCTAAGAGGAAATTGTCAGCTTCTGAGAGATAAGTATTTTTAACAGAGGCATGTTAAAATTTAAGTTCCTGCTAGCCTGAGAAACTTAGGCAGAGATGACAAGAATGATGTAATCTGAAATGATTCAGCAGTAATGTGTATTATTAACTTAAGAACTATCTCATAGAAAAAGTCAGGGCATTTTGTATCTTGTTCTGGACCTGTGTTAACAACTCACCAGCGCTTGCCTTGCTCTGTAAGTACGTTATTTAGAACATAGTTTCTCTTAGAGATAGGAATATAGCAAGATTAGTATAGATGTTTTCTATATTGATGTGAGACTGTCCTACAATGCTGTTTTTCCTGTGATTCTGAACTCTGTTGTCACTGTGTTGAGTTAATGAGCATTGTCTTGTGCTGTTATTATTTATTATTAAATATATTTAAATCTTTTAAGTGTTATTGGTTTTGCATAGAGATATTTAAGCTTTTAGAGTACTTGCACATGTATTTGGTGATACTATACATGCCACTCCTAAATGGCCTTCAAGTCTTAGTCTCACTTACCAATTGGATAACAGTAACATTGCACAGTAGAATTGAACACCATTTGGTAAGGGCCTTTATAGTAGTTGATAAGGGTAGTTGGTGGCAGGTGGTACTACCATATATTCTGGGCAGAAGGGGGGGATAGTTAGAGAACCTGTTCCAGCCTTCCCCAGGAGTGTCTGTGTGTTTGTATATAAATCAAATCTCGAAGTGTGTGTGTGTGTGTGTGTGTGTGTGTGTGTGTGTGTGTGTGTGTGTGTGTGTGTGTGTGTGTGTGTGTGTGTGTGTGTGTGTCAGATACTTGGGCAGGGACATGAAGCAGTGGTTGGACAGAAAGGGTGCTGCAGATTTTGGCTTGACCACTTGGCTGAGATCTGAATCCTATAGCTATGCCAGTGGAGAGTCTTGTTGGGGATCTGGAGAGAGAGAGAGAAACAGCCCTTGAGTGACTGTGATCTCTTTGTGCTCTTAAGGGAAATTGTACTTTACTGTGTGCATACTTGTTATCCTCCCAATGTGTACATCCCTCACTGGTGTTAGTGGTGAGGATTGAGGCTCCTTGATTACTGGGCCAGGGCAGGAATGTCACATATTAATTGTTTGGCAGTGGTGGGCTAGCTACATCACATATTAATTGGTTGATAGTGGTGAGATAGCCACATCACATATTAACTGGCTTGCAGTGGGGTGGATAGTGAATTCCTGTAGCTTGTGTACAGTGATCACTGAAGGTGTTTTTGTACTCTAAATCAGCCACGCAGTGAACATCCAGATTTCATATCACAATTGTTTTATTTCTTTTGTTAGCTTAATTAGTCAGGGAGAGTAGGCAAGCATGTCAGCAGAGGAGTATTGCAAGCTGACAAGGAACCATTTGGCTGAGATGTGCCAGGCTAAAGGATTGGTGCATGGAAACCTGACTAAATCAGACATGATTACAACTTTAGTCACAGCTGCATTGAAGAATAGCAACCAGGAGGATGATCAGTCTGGCCGTGGAGATGTACAACAATCAGAGAATGGACAGCTCAACCTTTCTACAGAGGACGTAAAAATCCATCTGGAGGTAAAGAGACTTGAGTTGGAGGCCAAGCGTTTGGAAATAGAAGCAGCAGAGACACTGAGGTGCCTTTAGACTGAGGAAAATAAGAATCTGCGATGTCTGCAGGCTGAGGAGAATGAGAAACTGCTATGCCTGGAAGCTGAGGAGAAGGAGAAGCAGAGGCAACATGAAAAGGAGATGCTGACTCTTCGCCGGAGTCATGGAGATAATGGGGAAGGGAGTAACTGAACCCCAATAGCAACAAAGGTCAGTAAATTTCTTCCACAGTTTGCAGAGGGGGATAATTTTGATAGTTTCATTCACATGTTTGAGAGGGTATGTAAGCAATATAATGTTGACCAAGGGCTCTGTGTATAGTTCCTGACCCCCTTACTCCATGGTAAAGCTGTAACTGTTCTGTCCAAGCTGTCTGATAATGGCTTTTTAAATTATAATGTTGTAAAGAACTGTTTGCTAGAATTTTTTAAGCTAACACCTGAAGCTTATAGGAAAAAGTTTGGTGAGCATAGACGCAAGGCAGATGAAAGTGTGTGTGAATATGTTGCTGAACTAAGCACTTATTTTCATAGGTGGATCAATGGATGTCAGGTCACCACTTTTGAATGGCTGGCAGACATTTAGATGAGGGAGCAAGCCCTTAGCACATTGCCTGAGGATATGAGAATCTGGTTAGCTGATAGACAATGCCTTAATGTAGATGAGTTGGGGAAGAAGGGGGACCTATACCTAGCAAGCAGGGCATCACTGCACAGGAAATGGACACCTAGTGCTGTTCATGGGTCTAAAGGAACCCATGGTGGGCAGCCCAGACTGCCCCAACAGAATCTTTCAGTAGCAGGGGAAGCCACTAGTCCAGCTACATGTCCAGGACCTAGGGTTAAATGTTTTGAATGCATCCAGTGGGGCCATGTAGCATATAGATGTCCACGGAGGCAAGGTGGGAATGACAAAATTCCAACAGTAGGTTGTCTTGTGATAACAAGGGTACCAAACTACCACAAGAGGTTATATTTTATCTTAGTGAATGGCAAAGAGACCATTGCTAAGAAAAAGACAGCCTCTGACATAACCCTTGTGAAGCCTGCAATGGTTACAGAGGAACACTTCTTGCCTGGGCAGTCTACTCCAGTCAGGGCTTCAGGCGGGACCCCATTCCAAATGCCTTTGGCTAGGGTTCACCTTGACTGGGAAGGTGGAAAAGGAAGCCAGCAAGTCGGTGTGTTTGAGGATATCCATGCAGATGTCCTGGTAGGGAATGATTTTGATAATGCAGTACCATGTGTTAATGCAGTTACATGCAGTCAGATTTGGAGACAAGCATGTGGGTCTGGAGGCCTGGGGGAGACCCATATAGACCAAACACTTGCAACCAGGACTGGTGAGGTGGTTACTTCAAGGAGGGAGCTGCCCTGTGGCAATGACACTGAAGATGAGCCACAGCTGCTTGTGTGTACTGATATTCCCTTAGACAGAGTGACTGTAAGGGCAGACATGAGTAGTAGTACCCAGGCTGACAGTGAGGCACCTCTGTCAGAGGATACCAAACTTCCTGTGGAAGGGGAGCTGGGAAGGGTTACAAAGAGAGAGAGTTGAGACAGTCTCAGCTCTTAGACCCTACATTACAAGGTGTGAGAGAGGTAGCTAGGGAGGCACCTGATTCTCAAGGGAAAGGGGAATACGTATACTGGGACAAAGGGTTGCTGTATAGAGAGTGGACCCCTGAGAGAGGGCTAGATGGTGAGAGAATACAGCAGTTGGTAATGCCTAGAGCCTGCCATCTGGCACTTCTAACCATAGTCCATGATATTCTCTTTGCAGGTTATATGGGCATAAAATGTACAAAGAGATGTATTATGCAGAACTTTTATTGGACTGGGATTTCCAGAGATGTAACAGGGTACTGCAGGACCTGTGAGCAGTGCCAAAAGGTAGGTGACTCTGGAGACAAAGGGGAAGCTCCTTTGATGCCTTTGCCTGTAATTGAGGAGCCATTTCAGATGGTATCTATGGATATTGTGGGACCGCTGAGTACCCCATGTTCCACAGGGAAAAAGTATATCCTAGTGGTAGTAGATTATGCTACAAGATACCCTGAGGCAGTGGCTCTGTCCTCCATTGAGGCAGAAAATGTGGCAAATGCTTTGTTAGAGATTTTCAGCAGGGTAGGTTTTCCATAAGACATACTGACTGACAGAGGTGCCAATTTCATGTCAGAACTGCTGGCTTGTCTGTGGAAGTACTGTGTGGTGAAGCACTTAAAGATCACCCCCTACCATCCCCAGACTAATGGTCTTGTTGAGAAGTTAAACTCTACACTCAAGTCCATGCTACTGGCATTTGAAGACCAGTTTAAGAGGATTTATATTATTATTATATAATATTTGCCCCATCTTTTGTTTGCTTACAGAGAGGTTTCCCAGTAATCCACAGGTTTTCACCCTTTGAGTTGTATGGGCATAGAGTAAGAGGATCTCTAGATTTAATTTGAGATGAGTGGGAGGGTGAGTGTGAATCCCACAAGGATTCTCTTGCAGCATATGTCCTAAACCTTAGGAAAAGGCTCAGGGAACTCATGAGCTTGGCCCAGGAGAACCCGATAGAAGCCCAACAGCAGAAAAAGGTCTGGTATGACAGGAATGCTTGAGCTAGAGAGTATGCTGTAGGGCAGCTGGTAATGGATCTCATTCCTGTCAGCCATAACAAGCTGCAGGCAGCTTGGGAGGGACCCTACAAGGTGGTAAGGAATATCAGGGATATTAACTACATGGTAGAACTGTTAGGCAGGAGGCAGGGGCACAAATTGTATCATGCTAACATGATGAAACCTTACCATGATACGGAGGCCCTTGTGCTAAGTATTTGCAGTACAAGTCAGGAGGAGTCTAAGGGGGAGCTATGGCTACAGGGAGCCAGCCAGGAAAATCCCAAATGACTGTGGTTTAGCTTAGGTTTGCAGGCATATGATGGGACAGTACAGCATGGTATTGGGGTCAGCAGTGCCAAGGCAGCTGGAATCTCAAGACAGGGAATGGAGTAAGGTATTCCTAGATATGCTCAACACTCTCAAGCATCATTTGTCAAGGGACATTTAAAAAACTATCTTGAGTTCTCATTGGGGAGAGAAATGTGATAAACCAAGATGCTGCCAGCCCAGTTAGCTGAAATTTTGTAAATAATTGTATGTCTCTTGAAAATACTAATATAATTTATATAGAAATGTGACACTGAAAGCCCAGCTAGATAGAATTTTGTAAATAAATATGGCATTTGAATAGTAATATGATTTGTATGCTTGCCTTAAAAATGTAAGAAAACTACGTTCTGTGCACCCTGTTGAAAAAGAGCAGACAAGTATAAACAGTATGCCAATGCAAATGTATGTTTTCATAGTAGAAATTGGGACTTACAGGTTTAACTTGCAAAACCTCAAGAAAATAAGCTGGTAAGTTAAGGGTTTTACGATGTGTTATAAAGTTAATTTATCTCAGCTAAGAGACAGATGTCTAGCTAGGGGCTTCTTTCTATTGTCTGAAAAGAGAGGAAATTGCAGGTTTTCAAGGTAATTGTTTTACGACTTTCAGTTTCAGGCAAGCTTCTGAGAGAGAATTGTCAGCTTCTGAGAGATAAGTATTTTTAACAGAGACATGTTAAAATTTAAATTCCTGCTAGCCTGGGAAAATTAGGCAGAGGAGACAAGAATTATGTAATCTGAGACGATGTAGCAGTAATGTGTATTATTAACTTAAGAACTATCTCAGAGAGAAAGTCAGGGCATTTTGTAACTTGTTCTGGACCTGTTAACAACTGGCCAGTACTTGTCTTGCTCTGTAAGTAAGTTATTTAGAACATAGTTTCTCTTAGAGATAGATAGGAATATAGTAAAATGAGTGTAGATGTTTTCTATATTTATGTGAGACTGTCTTACAATGTTGTTACAAAGTACTTGCTGTGATTCTGAACTCTGTTGTCACTGTGTTGAGTTAATGAGCATTGTCTTATGCTTTTATTATTTATTATTAAATATATTTAAACCTTTTAATTGTGGCTGGTAAGAGATATTTAAGCTCTTAGTGTACTTACACATGTATTTGGTGATACTATACTAGCCACTCCTTAATAGCCTTCATGTTTTAGTCACACTTACAACTGGATAATAGTAACATTGCACAGTAGAATTGGACACCCTTTTGTAAAGGCCTTTATAGTAGCTGATAAGGGTGGTTGATGGCAGGTGGTACTACCATATAGTTTGGGCAGAAGAGGGCATAGCTAGAGAACCTGTGCCAGCCTTCCTCAGGAGTGCCTGTGTGTTTGTATATAAATCAGATTTCAAAGTGTGTGTATGTCAGCTATTTGGGCAGGGATACGAAGCACTGGTTGGACAAAGAGGGTGCTGGAGATGTTGGCTTGACCACTCGTCTGAAAGCTATGCTAATGTTGAGTCTTAATGGGGCTCTAGAGAAAGAGAGAGGGAGAGATACCAGCCCTAGACTCACTGTGATCTCTGTGTGAAATTGTACTTTACTGTGTATGTACTTGTTATCCTCCCAATGTGCACATCCTTCATTGGTGTTAGTGGTGAGGATTGAGGCTCCTTTATTACTTGGACCAATGAAGGGGTGTCACAGTGACAAATTAAGACTGGCTAAATATGAAACTGCTGAAGAAGGGATCTTTCAAAAATGGTAGAATTAGTGGACAGAGCATGCAGGGAAAACCTGAGATTTTCTGATTTACCAGAGAAACTGGAAGGATCAGACTGTAATAATTTTATGAATGCACAAATAAGCAATTGGACTAGAATTCCACAGCAAGATTTGTTAATTTAAATGGCACATCATGTGTATACTCTAAACTCGTCCATGATAAAGCAGTCAAGACCTGTATTAATAAAGATGCAATCATAACAGGGGAAAGAATTGAACTGTGGCAGAATGGCAAAGCATTAAAAGTGGGAGACAGTAGATTGTTTGTGGAAAATGTTTATTCACTGTATAACAAGCAGAAGAGAAGCACATTCCTATAAGGTATAAAGTACTAAAAAGCAGTATTTATTTTAAGATTTTAAAAGGGTATGTTAATTTTGCTTTACAATTGATGGCTTTTAAATGAGGTCATGTCATGTGATTAATTGGGGGGTTATAAGCCTGCTTTTGTATGCTGTTACTAGATTCTGATGAAGTCAGGTTGTTCTGACAAAAGCGCTTAATCAGTTTATTAAAAAAAGTGATATTAGTGTTGCAGCCTGGTGCCTTCATTCCCGAGTACTGGTTTGGAAATCTTCTAAGTGCTCCTCAAACCCTTATCTGAAGATTCTGGGTACAGACATCTAGAATGATTGTCTCTTGCAACCTCTTGACATTGTTAGTCACAGCCTGCAATTTGCCTACATCTGGTATTTGTGTGTCCTTTGTAATAATCAACTTCTGCTTATAGACTATCCTAATACTGCTGCCTGACATTTCAGCAATCTGATGAAAAACTGTATATTTGTATCTCTTATCTAAAATATAACAGACTCATTTTTGAAACACTGCAGCCACATGACAAATGTGTTGTTTTATAGTCTACATTTAAACTCCTTTACTCCCACAGCTCCTAGTGACCCACATGTTTGTTTATGTGTTGTTGCTTTTAAATTCTTTAGTTGAATCTGATGCTTCATGACCTCAAGGGCCACACTAGGCCTGTCTGCCCACCACTGCTTCTTTAACATCATGTAAATTTGTATTCATTACCTCTATACTGTGATTTATTCATGTTAGTCTCTGCCTAACCCTTCTCTTTTTACTTTCTGATTTTCTCAGCATCAGTGCACTGTTCAGAGAATTTTGTTATCGCATTACTTGTCTCAAGTGTTTGAGTTTTAGTTTTACTTTCAGACCTTGTAGTGAACTATCTGTGTTTATTTCCTTAAGTATTAAGTGTCTGATCTTCTCACAGTCCCAGGAATTGTTATGGCTTCTTCAACACCATAGTTCAAAAGCATCAATTTTTCTGGCACAAAGCCTTACTTGTAGACCATTTTTCACAGCCATATGTTATTAGTTGGCAGAAAGCATCTTTGCTTATGTGAACCTTTGTTGTTGATGACATCATGTCTTGCTTCTGTAATATCTGTTCCAAATTTGCTGCAGTTTTCATCCCAAGAAATGAAGGTCTTTTGATTACATGGCAGCATTCATGATCAGCAGAGATCTTTGAGACTAGAAACACAAAATCTGTCACTGCTTTCACTTCTTCCCCATCTGTTTGCAAAGAGCTGGTAGGGCTAAATTGTATGATCTTAATGTTTTTTATGTTGCATATCAAACTAACTTTTGTGCTTCCTACTTTCACCGTCATCCAGATACTGTTTAACTCCTCTTCACTTTCTGTCATCAGAGTGATATCACCTATTGATATGACATTGTTAATATTTCTGCCATTAGTTTTGCTTACAGCATCTGATTCATGTAACCCATTATATAGTTGGCATGTAATTTAAGTAATTATGGTGACAATGTACATACTAGTCACACTCCTTTCTAATCTTGAACCAATACATTTTCCATATATTATAATAACTTTTGCTTCTTGTTCTGCATGCAGATTCCAGAGGAGGTAAATAAGATAACCTGGTGTGACATTTATTTAAGAACCTGCCATAGATTTTTATTGAACTTACAGTCAAAGGTATTAAAAAGATCAGTAAAGCAGAAACATTTTTTCTGGTACTCTTTTGTTCTCTGTATTATCCAGTAGATGCTAGCAGTTTGAGCTGTGATACCGCTGTCTATTTTTAAACCAGCTTTACATTTGGTAGTTGTATTATAGTGTTGGTGTCTAGATTGCAGGATCATAAGCATTACTTTAGTAGCATAAGAAACTAGTGCATTTATTTTGTTTATTTGAACAGTCTTTAACATTGCTGTACATCATAACTCCATTGAGAGATCTCCAAAGTAGCTAACCATAATAAAGGCCCTTTGGCCCTCCTTCCTTAAACCAGCTGGGTAGATGTAGGGATCATAGCTGGCCATTTTATTTGAACTGAACAATTATAAGCTCCTGCTGGTTCCCATGAATGATTTTTTTCTAGATGAATGTTTGTATTTTTGTAAATATGAGAAAACACATATATTCGTCTCTGTAAAGCATACTAACTGTGTGCCATTTAGACCACTGATGTAATTCTAATTAGAAAAGAGTAATATTTTTCTGTGAACCCAAATAATAGCTTGTTGACTTGTTGCTTGAAAATAAAAAGGGAGAGTATAGTGTATATCTTTGGAGTACACATTTTACTAAAAAAGGCAAACTAAATAAATAAGTCTGTGATATCAACTATATGTTGCACTTGGAAAAATCTCTAAAATACAACATCAGATTGTTCTCTAATTATGTAAAGCTAGCTGACAGCAAATAATGATAAACATTTATCTTGCGTTTTACATCTGTTATCCTTAAAACAATTACAGTAGTCTATATCAGGCAACTGACATTGCCTCCTGTACTCTGCTTATTGCTGGTAATGTCACCCTTAGATTATCATGATTTTCTTTTAAGACGTTAGTGAAATACAATTAAATAAAATAATAGGGTAGGAACTCCAGACACTGCCTATTATGAGACCTCCCCAGTAAAGGTAATTCCATAAATGATATCACACTCTTCTCTTAGAAGTGCTAAAAATGAGACTACTCTAATCACATCACATCCTAAGTAAATGATCTGGAAAATATTGAAGCACCTAGTCATCTTGTTTATAAGGAATTCAGCAATTGGGGATTCATATCCAAAGTGTATATAGAGTGGCAGTTGCTGTAAACTCTTGCGAATACATAGTGCCAGTAGTTGTTTTAGCTCATTTAATAAGCTAAAAAACAGCTTTGTTACCCAGACATGTCCCTTGAAACTTAGAAATATTTCTCCTCTACAAAATCGGATTCAAGCTTGCTTTATCTCATCGCTATTATAGCCTCAGACTTAAATGTCCATTAAAGAACTTCCTTCTTCTTTCGGCTTTTCCCGGTTAGGGGTCACCACAGCAGATCACCGTCCACTCAGGACTTCCTCCATGTACAAATTAATATCAGTAAAAATAAACAGTCATCCAACTTAATTATAACCTAATATAGTGTATGCTACTTCTTAGATATTTCCCTGTATGTATTAGTGTATATAGATATATACAGAGTTTACTGTTTTAGTAAAAAAAAAAAAAATGATGCATTGGTTAATGTACCTCATAATATATATGCATCAGGTAGACAAAATATGTTGCCCGATTTATGCACATATTTGAACACTTTAATGACTTGTTTTCATGTTATCATCTATGGGATAGAAGCCCCCCCCCAGAATCCTCTAATCACTACTGTATAGCAGCGAGAAACCTGTCACTGGCACTATCCCTAGTAATACTCACTACATGCATAAACTGCAAGCTTCTAAAGTAATCACAGGATGCCAGATTCTTCTACTACTTCAGACTATGAATAATCTGTGCGCACTCTGACCTTTAATGGTGGTCTAAGAACTGTGTTATTCAGGCTGCTAAAATTTGAAATAAATGAAGGCATAGTATAAATAACCCACAGTAACATAAAAAAAAGAGCTACACAGATGAGTGGCATAGTTACATTTATTACTACCCATGCAGCTTCTTCTGAAACTGACTGGTTTATTCTAATGTCTAGCTACTCATATAGTGTATAGTTACTAATTCTGTTTTAGAATAAACAGAATTAGTAGCTGTACACTATATGAGTAGCAAAACATTGTCAGTGGAAAGTGACACTAGGAAAAGGCAAGCAAGTATACTATTGCAGCTCATAACTAAACACAAATGAAGGTCTATGTAACATCTGCTTAAATTATTAAATTGATCTGTGGCTACAAATTGCAATGCCTTAACCAGCTTAAACTATGACTGAAATAAGAAGGACACTTGAAATGTCACTTCAGCTGCATGTTTTCCAGCAAGCATTTGATATGGTTAACAACTAGTATGTATGTGTTGCACTTCAACAGACTTTATTATTGGTTGAATTGTGTATGTTGTTTTGTTCTTACTGCAAAGCACAATGAATTAAAGGCATCTTATCAAATAATGTTGTCTACTCCTGAAATCATGTTAGTTTACCCAGTAATGCAGCTGGAGTTTGCATCTTGAATAGAATAGTGTGCTTTAACACTTGCATTTCATGAACACTGCTATTAAAATTTCCTTTAACTATGTATGAGACACAACTACCAAAAGCTGTAAATATGAATGATATCTGTTGAGGTACATTCATGGTGGTAGGCATGATGAAACCTAAGGTAAAAAACTTGTGCCCAGGCACATGTTTCACCTTCAGGCCAAAAAATCCTTAAGTCATCTAGCCTGCACTCTGGCAAATTCAGTCAGCAAGGTAGCTAGTTTATGTCTGCTTTCTAGCATAGGCATGGCACGTTCAAAGGCAATTAGATAAAGATAGATGGTCTAATTCAATTTTTGCATAAGCCTGCAGGACATCATTAGCAACATAACTTGTTTTGCTAAAGAATATATCTAATAAACATAGACTTGCTTCTTCCTATCCAGAAGTATTTAATACTTTTCTGGAAACCCGAAAGTTCATCATTTGATCATTGCTGCAGTAGCCTTAGCTGTACAGGTTGTATCCTGCACAGGATATAGCATCTAGCCAGCTTTCAAAGCTTCAGGGCAAATTCCATGCACCCAGACCATTAATAGCTTGAGCTGGCAGTAGAGATGATCAGTGGTCTCGACACCAAGCCTTTCAATGATTTCATGCTTTCCAAAGAATTCTCCTCATGCAGACTTATGAGGATTGACGATCAGCTAGTGTTTCTCCAGTGCTGGACAGATAGGTTGCCTTCAGAAGAAAAATTTCCATGGCTTATTTTATAACTAAAACAACACCTTTTAAATTGAAGTTGTTTGTTTTATGCTAGGAATTCTTTTTTAGTGGGCTGTTATGTGACTTTCAGTCAGATGGTAGACTGTGGTTGTAGTTATTACTTTTAATGTGAAACTAAGCAAATTTAACTTTTTCTCTTATGAGAAAATCTTTGCATAACTGAATTTAGGGGATGGAGTAAGTGCATGTTGTAATAGTCACAATGTTTTTGTGTTGAAAACACTACTTTTTGATACTTACCTTTTACTGATGAATACTGTCACTTGTACCATGCTTCATTCTCTGTTTTACCATGGAACAACTTACTGGTTCCTTTGTTCCTCCTTCCTCAGGCCATGCGTTTCCACAGCTAGAAGGTTTGGCTTTATTGGCCAGAAATTGTACATAAAAAGACGTAAAAGTAAAAGAACAAGTCATGGACATTCAGAATTGCCATTTAGCTGAAACGCCTGATATCCTTAAAGGGTAATTTGCATATATCCAGTGCTGCCTCTGATATTAGAAGTTTAAGGTATCACACAGTGAGAAGTCTAGCCTTGCTAGATTTTCTTTTTGTGTTTTTTTTCAACCAGTTGATTTTCCTGTGTGACCTTTTTATTCATTGTTTTAGTTTGTTAGTTGGGATATTTTGTAGACACCCTAATGTTTGTAGATATCAGTTGGGTACAGCAACTCTGTTTCCAAAAGTCAGACATTCCTTTTATGCTGTGCTGAGACTATCATAAGAAGGTAGAAACATGCACGTTCACAACTAGAGGTTTTGGCTTTATTGGCCTGAAATTGTCCATAAAAAGTCGTAAAGGAAAAAGTCATGGACATTCAGAATTGCCATTTAGCTGAAACACCTGATATCCTTAAAGGATAATTTGCATATATCCCATGTTGCCTCTGATACAAGAGGTTTAAGGTATCATACAGTGGAAAGTGGTGCTGTGGTAGCGCTGTCACCTAACAGTAAGACGCTGTCCGGTTCGACTCTCAGCTAGAGCGTCTTCAATGTGGAGACATGTGTGAATGGGCGTACCTTTGTTGAAGGTTGTGCATTAGGGCTGGCAACTCAGCATGTAAAAATCAACTGCCAATCATTAGCGGACCGGAGTTCCGCTGTGGCGACCCCTAACCGGGACAAGCCGAAAGACACGCACACCCACAGTGGAAAGTCTAGCTTTGCTAATTTTTTCTTTGTCGTTTTTTGTAACCAATTGGTTTTCCTGTGTGACCTTTTTACTTATTGCTTTAGTTCCTTCCTCAGGCCATAAAAAGACAAACATTATTAGGCAGCCTTTGCCCTTTCAACAGGGTACTAATTTGCCTCATGTGCTGATGGGTGACTACAGTGGCCATTTTTGTTTCCTCAGCTCAGACCACTCATCTTCTTCCTTGGTTTCTACCGGTGTCATCCCTTCAGCCAGCGTAGACCAGGGGTTAGACATGTCATCTGAGGCTGTTAGTGGCTATGGTAGAACCAAGCTTGTTGGTCTTTGAGGAAGGAACAGGGAGTGCTTCTCTGCCCAGAATGACTGGGATGCTGCTGACAAGAGTTGGTCTGTTTCAATGGAGATTCCAGTTAAAAACAAGGAAAAAGTTAAACATTTATCTTCTCCTGTCTCTGTTACTTTAGACATGAATGATTTATTGGGCTTACCTCATGGCTTAGTACAGGCTTTTAACCCTTCTCATTCTGGATTTTCTTCTAAAAAAAATATTATTCATTTTCTGATGATTTCCAATGCAATGAACAAGGAAATGATTGTGAGGGAACAACTTTTTCTCCCCAAGCAACTGTTTATGAGTCTAATGAGAATATTTGTTCTGATTGTCCCTTGGAAGAATGTTCTTTTTCTGAAATCATAATTAAGATCAACCAAATATATCAGTGGGGACATAATGACATTTCAGTTTCTTTGAAAAAATATTGTAATTTATTACAACCTGAATTTACTCAACCTAGTCCTGTTTCTTCTATTCTTCCATCTTTGAAGGATGTTTTTATTACACTCTGTAACATGTCTGACACCAAGTCTGCAGCCCATGAAAAGGTAGATTGTGCAAAATTTCTCAGCCTCACAAATTTTTATTTTCTAACCCCAGATCTGACCCTGTAGTGATTTTCTTGGCAAATCCATGTGCAGTTAAACATTTGATAAATATTAATCCAGCTTTGTCTATAGCGCTGTCGCCTGACAGTAAGACGTTGTCCCATTCGATTCTCATCTAGAGCGTCTTCTGTCTGGAGACATGCGTGAATAGGCATACCTTCGTGGAAGGTTGTGCATCAGGGCTGGCAACTCGGCACATAAAAATGCACTGCCAATCATTAGCGGACCGGAGTTCCGCTGTGGCGACCCCTAACCAGGAAAAGCCAAAAGACACAACAATCCAACTTTGTCTGATAAGAATGGGAGAGCCTCTGATAGATCCATGAAAAACGTGTATGTCTCTGCTATATTTTTTTTAGGATTATTCTCAATTGTCAAGCTCACATACTCATTTGAGAATATGAGAAGTATTACAGTTATGTTTCCTTCTTCTGAAAGAAAATGTTCTCTGAATACACTGCTTCTGTGTCTCAAGTAACTAGGAATTCTCTGAAATCTGCTTATGATTCAGCTGATGCCTCTTCCAGAGCAGCTGCTGCTGGAAATATTATGGGGAGGTTTATATGGTTATGTTCTCAAAATTTTCATGAGGATGTTAAAGATGAAATTTTGAATTCGGACCTTGATACAAATGTTGTTTTTGGACAATCTGCTGCTGTGGTCCTGAAAATGTGATAAGAGGAGAAAAAGATTCAAGGGGTTATGCAGATTTTTCAGCCTTCCTTCTGTAAGGTTGTTAAAAGTTTCATACCTAACTAAGGATCGTCCTATAAAAAGCAAAACAAAAGCTGACTCATCAAATTTCTGGCAAGCAGTCATCCAAAAAACAATGGTAAGTAGGTCCTAAAAACAAAAGGGTAGCCTCCCAGAAACCAAGATAGTTCAGCAAGTGTGGATGACTGTCTAGAAATTGCAGTCCTCCCTTCCCATACTAGCAAGCCTTTAAATCTCCCCAAAAATTGTCTTTTCATTTCTCTCTTAGGCAACATATAGCATTAGATAAATGGGTTTTGAGGGTGATCTGTGTGCAGTACATAAGGAAGTAGATGCCCCTACTTCCTTTTCAGGGAATTCTTCCTTATCCACCAGATCAAACTTACCTCCTGTCATTCAACATCTGCTGAATCAGGAGGTCGTAGAGCCTGTTTCTTTTTCCTCTGTCAGGGAAAGATTTTTTTTACTCCAGAATGTTCTGGCACCAAAGAAAGAAGCCTCATGAGGACCAATCCTAGAGCTTTCCTTTTTCAACCGGTTTGTGCAAGTCTCAAAGTTCAAAATGCTATCCCTTCTCAACCTGTTACCACTTATTTCCCCCTTTCATTTTTTGGTAACACTTAATTTAAAGGATGCTTATCATCATATTCCTATAGCCTCATATTTCAAACATTTTTAAAGCTTTCTGCTTTGATTACAGTATTATTGTCTACATTACTATTTGGGTTATCCACTGCTCCAGACATATTCACAAAGTGCATAGCTGCAGTGATTCATTAAATGAAGCTTGTAAAAAGTGTTTAATACCATTCCAAAATGGCTTAATTTTAACACAGTTGAAAAAAATGTGTATTTGCTCACACCTCCAACATATTCACTTTGTGGAAGAATTAATTTTAGTAATACTATCTGGAGTTAAGAATGCTCTGTGCAAGCATTTCCAATTAAAAACTTTCCAGTATTGTGTAAAGGAGGTATGCTTTATTGATAATAAAATATTTGATTTAATTTTTTCATTTAGCTGTAATGAGTGTCCTTTTGTTATATAATTCCAATATGAGGATTTGCGTGTTGTTTTATAATTTATCAATATCTTGCAAAATTTCGAAATACTGTTTCCCATGTCATAATCATTATATATGACTTCATATAGGTATTTCATAAGTTTAGGTATTTCGTTAAATGAAGAATTAATAATTATTCTGCATAAATCTTGTGAATACATCAGAATGCTTTGCATAGTTAGCCAATCTTGTTGTGGAATTTTGTATGTTGTTTCTATTCTCTGCATATCCAGAACTTTTAGCTCTTTGATACATTGAAACCAACAAACAAATCCTTTCTGTTCCCAGGAATTAATTATTTCTATGTATATTTTATGTGGATAACTCTTTGTAACTATGAATGGTCTTAAAAGATCAAACCAGATTTTTACATCTATATTTGCATTAATAATTTTCCTAGATGAGTCAATGTAATAATTAATCATATGAGTTTTAGTGGGCTTAGTTATGTTATATTTTATACTAATACATATGTGCCATAGCAAATTGTTTTTATCTGTTGTTTGAAATTTTTTTGTAAATCAAATTAATTTATTGATATTACAGTTAGTAATTCTTTCCAATTTGCAGAATAATTTGGATTTATCCAATCTGAGATTGTTTTAGATAGTGATGCTTTTATATATGTTTCTATATCAGGAAAGTTTAATCCTCCCTGTTTCCATGGTCTGATATGATGTATTAAAGCTGTCCTGTTTCTTTTAGCAAACTATAAAAAATGTATTAGGCATGAGTTTATTTCTTTGAGTATATTCCTTTCTGGTAACAGTTGTATTGTCAAAGCTATATATAGAATATTGGGTAGTAAAACCATTTTTGTTAACTGTAGTCTATCTTCAAATGTTAATATTATTTTGTTCCACTTTTCTGCAGAGATTTTAATTGTATTGATGATATTATTGTAATTTTTTGAGACTAATTCATTATTATCCTTGCATAAGTCATTTCCTAGATTTTTTAAGGTAGATTCTTGTTTGCCTATAATGTGATTCCCCTTTGTCTGCAATTCTTTTTTTTTATTTAAAAGTAAAAAATTTGATTTTTATTTATTAAAATTGAGTCCTGTAAAATGTGTCAATTAAAATATCTAATTCTTCTAATGTCTCTTTTGTATTGGATAATGTTAATAATATGTCATCAGCAAAGAGCATTACTTTAGGATTGTATTGTTCATAAACATCTACTCCTTTGATTTTTGTATTGTTATGTATTGAATATGCCAATATTTCAATAGCCAAAGCAAATAGAATTGTGACATGGGACATCCTTTTTTACTACCCTTTGTTATTTGTATAGATTCAGAGGTGAAAGGACCTAACTTAACATACGCTAAATTATTTGTATATATATTCTTTCGTAGATGAACAAAGGAAGGAGGCAATTCAAATAACACCAGAATTTTGAATAAATAGTCCCATTTTTAGGGAATGAATGGCTTTTTCTATATATAAGCCAATTATGAGTGTTTCTTTATTTTCTTTATTAACATAATCTATAAGAGAAATTATCCTTTTAATATTGTCATATGTGTGTCTTTGATATATAAATCCAGTTTGATCATTATTTATTGTTTTGGATAGTAAGATTTTCATTCTGTTAGTTAATATTGTCATAAATATCTTATAGTCATTATTTAATAATGATATAGGTCTATATGAGGTACAGAGGTTTGGGGATATGTTTTCCTTTAAGAGTGGTGTTATTAAGGAATATCTCCAAGATGGTGGTATTAAAGCTTGTGACTGAATTTCTAATAGAGTTTTATGGAAGAGGGGATAGTATCTTTGAAGGAAAAAGTTTATATATTTCCATAATTATGCCATCTATACCTGGAGCTTTATTATTTTTACCCTCTTTTATTGTATCTGTAATTTCATTGTAGGGTATGGGTGCTTGCAGATCTAGTTTTAATTTTTTCTGGTATTTTTTTTTAATTAGAACATTTTTCATCTGATTTAATTGATCAATATGTATATTTTCTTTTTGGAAATGCTCCATATAGTGATTTCTATAGGCATCAAGATTGTTACATACATCCAAGACATTTTCACCTTTCTTTTTATGGAAGATACTTTTAATGTTATTAGCTTTTAATTGTACTTTGATTCTTGTGGATAAATTATGTAGATATGTGGGAGAAGTGGCCAAGTTATTAATTTTTAGTTTTTCTAAAGCTAAACTACTTTTAATTGTTAGAATTTCATTGTATTTATTGTTTAACACTTCTACTTTCTTTTTCATCTCCAAATGATTTTCATTTTTTTTCAGCTTTTACTGACAAAAGTTTGGATTGTAGATCTAATCATTCAGAATCCCATTCTCTGATTTTGTTTTATAACAAGTTAGGGTTTTACCATATATGTAAGCTTTTAATGAGTCCCATATTATTATTTTATTTATCTCTCCGGTGTAATTAATATCTAAGAAGAACTGTAATTCAGATAATAACCAGGGTTTGAACACTTGAATTTTAGTTATATGTGCTGGATTTCTGGAGTTAAAATTAATGGTTTGTACCCATTTTGAAGTTTTAGTATCAATGAATTGTGGTCTGAAAAGGGTCTGGGAGTGATTGAGAAATGAATGATTTTAAAGTGTAAGTCATGGGCAGCAAATATTTTATGGGAAAACAAAGATTTATCTTATTTAAATTTGAAAGTATCTACAAGATGAAATGATTCTACCCACTTGTTTAAAGCTTTTACTACAGCAGATGTATGCAGTGGTATTTTATTTGTAGTTTCAGAAATATCAAATATACATTTTAAATCTCCTCCTAATATTAAGCTGACTTTATAATTATTGGAAATGAAATCCAAGTGTTTGTTTTTTTTTTGTTCCTGATCCAATGCCTGGGAACCAGTATAGATTGGCTAGGGTCCATATTATGTTATTATATTTAACTATTACTAATGCCATAAGGCCTTCTTTATCTTCATACTTATAAATGATTTCTGGTTAATCACATTTGTTTTCCATAAAGTTGTTACCGCTTTTGTCTTTGTCTTATAAGGGAATTGCGCCAATATCATATATTCCTTAGGATTCCATTTGTAAATGTCATTTGTTGTGAAATGAGTTTCTTGAAGGGATACAATTTGTGCTTTGTTCAGTTTTAAATATTTCAGTAGATTTGATCTCTTGCTAGGATTGTTTAAGTCATTGCTATTTAAAGATAATAAAGTTAAATCCATCGTAGGTTATTTAGACTATGTATTTTTTTGTTTTATTGTGACTATTAAACATTTTCCTCTGATAACTATAAAGTATATGTTTGAGCTTTTAAAGGAAATTATCAGTTTTATACTTTGAGTGTTTACCAGTAAAGTAATGTTTCGGTCAGGCATACTAAAAATGTTTTTGTGAAATAACAAATTTAAATTGATAAATGCTAACAAAACTAAGATACGTACTAGCCATGAAATAAAAATCAGTCCTAATCTGATGGATAAACCTAAGTCCATTAGATTATCACTCATGCCTTGACAATCCAGAACATCTGAGCTCCATAAATTGAATTATCATATGGAGAATATTTGTAATAGGAATAAGCAATATTTATATTATTTTGAACAGATATAGTACTGTGACGCCTGCACCCTGGCCCAGCAATCAAGGAGCCTCAATCCTCACCACTAACACCAGAGAGGGTGTCTCATATATGAGGAAAGGATAACAAAATACACAGAGTAAAATGCAATTTCCCTTAACAGCACACAGAGATCACAATCAGTCTGGGGCTGGTCACTCCCTTGCTCTCCAGGTCCCCAATAAGACTCCCCACTGGCACAGCTATAGGGTCCAGATCACAACCAGCTGGGCAAGCTAAAATCTCCAGCACCCTCTCTGTGCAACCAGTACTTCATGTCCCTGCCCAAGCAGCTGACACACGCACACTTTGAGATAAGAGTTTATACAACCACACAGATACTTCTGGGGAAGGCTGGTACAGGTTCTTCAGCTGTGCCTCTTTTATCCAGACTATACGGTAGAAATCACTCCCACCACCCAGCTAATAATTATCAGCTACCCAAAGGCCCTTAAAAGGGTGTCCAATTATTATTGTGCAATATTATTATCCAATTGGTAGTATAGCCCACAGCTAAAGCTATTAGAGTGGCTTTGTAAGTTTTACCAAAGGCATGTAAGTACTTTTAAGAGCTTAAATTATCTCTACACAAACCAGTCACAGTTAAAAGGTTTTAAAATATGTAATAATAAATAATAAAAACAGAAGACAATACTTCTTACTACACAATGCTAGTTAAAAGTTCAGAGATCACAGAGAAATACTTAAAATAAATCAGTAGTACAGTTCTGACATCACAGAAAAACACTTAGTCTAATCTTTCTAGTTTCTAGCTATTTCTAAAACAAAATACAAGTGTAAGATAACTTACATAAGACAACAGGCAGTGCTGTGAGTTAGATGGTTAAGACAAAAATGCTTAATGCCTTCTGATTCTCTCTGTTTAAATTGCTATTGCAGTTCTGATAAACATTACATCATTTTTTACACTTTCCTGGTGTTCCCAGGCTATACATTAACTACATTTGCATTCTTAACATCTCCCTTTAGTTATCTTGCAGCTGGTCAGGAAACAGAGCAATAAAAATACATTTGCATGTTTAAAAAATAGAAAGAATGTCTTCATCTAGATGGACTGGAACCGACTTTAGATCAAAGGGTCACAACATGTTTTACTGGTTCAGTAGAAAGCACTGTTGCCACATTTTTATACCAGCATTTTTTTTTCATTGAAGACAACAAGCCTGTGATTCACATTATTTTCTTTCAATTAGGAAAACAAGTCTGTAGTTCAACATTCATATTTACAAATGACAGAATTATCCATAAAATTCTGTCTGGCTAGGCTGGCAGCCTTCACCCTTCTCTACCAGTCTTCACAAGTACTATTTTGGATTAGACAGAATTCTAATACAATATAAATGTCTACTTATTATATAAGCAGTTAATATTTACATGAAAGATAGATGACAAGCAATTCAGTCATAGTAAAGTATGATGTGTCATATATAAAACCTCAGTAAAAGATTATAGCACATAGTTATTTAACATATTCACCCTTATTGATTAAGTCTTTCAAAACTTATTACTTAATATAAATAGATGGTAATAATATTTATACCTAATGTTTATAATGCAGTGTATTTTACTGGGTATATCAGAAGTTATATTTCATTGTTTGCCAGCATTTAAGTAATCTGTTTGTTGCTAACTTACTGAAAGCATCAAGTTTGTTTTATATAAACATTGATGAAAGTTAGTGCATTTTAATTATCGGTGCATCCCTCTTCTCCCCCATTTCCTACACATAAGGATTTTCATATCTGTCATTTCTTATTATAAAATGAGTGAAATTACAGGTTAAAGACAACAAATTCATTTATTGTGATTAATGATTACAAGATGTTCTTTGTGTTTCACTGTTGCAGTCATTACATTTGGGTAATCTGCTGGCAGGTTGGCCTCAGTCGGCCTGAATTCCAAAGTCTTGGGTCCTGCGTCAGTTGCTGTCTCCTTTTCCATGACGTCAGGTCGTCAGGGGTATAAAACATGCAGCCAACACCATTTTCTTCAGTCTTTCTTGCTGCGCGGTGCCTGAAGCAGAAGCATTTCGCAAGTGCCGGTCGGCCGACTACTGAAATATTCGAGTTTGAGTTTCAGAACTGAAGTCTTCACTAAAGCTAAGAAACCCCGTTGGGGAAACCTTTTTCTTGCTCCATACCAATGTCAGAAAAAGTTATAATTGTATTACTTGTGGGAAACAAATACCTCATAAGAATTTCCATTTATACTGTATTCCTTGCCTAGGCCTTGATCACAATGTGCCTGGCTATCGGTTTTGTGTTAGATTTAACCAATGCACTATTAAGCGTCGGTATATTTTTGCCTCAAAGTATTTTTGAAACAGATTTAATTACCCAGAAATGTCGTCGGATAGCAATCCGACTACCGGAGTACGCAAAAAATGCAAAGAAAAGGACAGAGAAACACAGTCGAGATCCAAAACCGACAACAAAGCTTCTTCTAAGCCAGTCGCTGGTTCGCCGGTACTCAGTGAGGCGCTTTCGCAGCCCCTGATACCCACTACCTTAGAGTCGCATGCCTCTACCGACACCCATGTGGAGTCCGGCGTGCCGCAAGATACTCAAGGTATTGGGCCAACGGATGTATCTACCTCATATTGGTCTGGAGCCACTGAGCAGGCACCAGCTTCTGAGGGTGTTTTCAGACCTCAACATTTGTATATCAAACCGACAACAGCTGCAAAACCAAAGACAAAAGCAACTTCTAAAATTAAAACTCCGACGCATGAGCCACATGCTCAGGCCTCTATGCCTAATAAACAGATGATCAAAATGGCTGAAGACCTTATTACCTTGATCAGTGTACCCATCCCCCTCCAGATAAGAGGCCTAGGCAAGACATTGATTATGAATCTTCAGGTCAGGTTTCTATTTCTTCTGATTCCTCTTCTGATCTGGAATTAGCTATACCTCCATATGAGGATTCTGATACAGAGGAGTCTATACCATCTGCATCTCCTCCTGAGGATTATTCATTTGGAGAAACCTTGCATACTTTGAAGGGAGCATTTTCACTGGGAGAGTCAAGATTTCTCAGAATCAAAAAAGAGGCTCAGGGATTTCCTTCTTCTCCCTCAGCACAGGCCTTTACCCCCTGTTTTAGACATTGTGGATGATGTGTTTTCGGAGTCAAGCTTGACCCCTGACTCCTTACCTCCGACTCCCAGTAAGCCTGACTGATATTACAGGGTCCCTGACTCACATACATTTTTATTTAGAAACCCTGCTGTTGATCCTGAAACTATTTCACAGGATCCAAAGGGAGTTAAGGCCTCAACAGCTAAAAATCCTACCCCCTCTGACAGAGATTCAAGGGCACTGGACAGATTGGGAAAAAAGGTTTATACATCTGCAACCTTGGCAATCAGGCCCTTAAACTGTCAATTTCATATGCTTAAGTATCAACAACATGTTATGGGATTGCTGAAACAGAAAATGATGTTGATTTCTGAATGTGCAGAAAATAAAGAATTGCAGGAATTATTGCATGCAGCTGAACAGGTTGGAAAGCATACTTTGCAATGTGGTTTTGATTCCTTAGAGGCCTCCTGCAGGGCCGCAGTTACTGAATCTGTGATTAGGAGGTATGCCTGGCTAAAAGAACAAAATTTGCATGATCATGTTAAGGCTAAATTGCAAGATGCTCCTTTACAGCATGATACTCTGTTTGGTATTAAGGCAGAAGAGGTTTTAAAGAAAATGGAAGACAAAGCTAAGTCCATGCAAACTGTTAAAGACTTCTTACAAGTGCAGCCACCAAGATTCAGTAGACACTGGCCTACAAAAAATTGGTCCTTTCCTGTGTCAGACAGAGCTCAAAGGGGCAAATCCAGATGCCCTAAGGGTTCCAAATACCAGGTGCAAGATTCATATAGGTCAAAGCAATGGGGTGCTTCTACCTCCAAATCCGGAGGAGGAAAAGCGCAAACCTACTGAAAACAGTCCCAATGACTTCCCTCTGCCTACACCAAGCACTTATCTTTTGGCAGCACCATTAGGGAGAAAATTAGCACTTTTTGCTCAAAATTGGCAGTTAATAACCCAGGACAAGTGGGTATTAAACATAGTATCACAGGGATACAGATTCCATTTCCACACTCTGTCAATGGCAAATGGTTGACCAGATCTGCCAAAAAATCAATGGGCAGAGGCACAGAAACAGGTTACATCCCTCATGGAGATGGGGACCATTCAGCCAGTACCAGAACAGGAAAAAGGACAAGGTTTTTACTCAAGACTGTTCTTGGTACCCAGAAAGGACAAGGCCTGGCGGCCAATACTGGATTTATCGATTTTGAACACATACCTGGACATTCCAAAATTCAAAATGCTGACTTTGCAGCAGCTTCTGCCCATGCTGGGCAAGAATGCTTGGCTGGTGACGTTAGACCTAAAAAAGGCATACCTGCATGTCCCAATAAGACAATCATGCAGAAGATACCTCAGATACAAGGCTGGCTTAATGCATTACCAATTCTCTGCACTGCCCTTTGGCTTATCTACTGTGCCCAGGGTCTTTACAAAGTGCCTGGCACCAGTAATTGCATTTTGCAGATAGAAGTATACAAATATACCCTTACTTGGACAACTGTCTCATTCAAGCAGAGAACAAGGACATTCTTCTTTCGACACCTGGCATTTGTGAAAAGGCTTCTAACATGCCTAGGGTACACAATAAATGAAAAGAAGTCACAACTGGTACCCTCTCAAAAGATAACATTCCTGGGTGCAAGCTTGAATACAACTGGCCAGATGGCTTACCTCATGTCCCATTTTAGGGAATGAATGGCTTTTTCTATATCTAAGCCAATTATGAGTGTTTCTTTATTTTCTTTATTAACATAATCATCTCTCTCCCCCTCCCTTGCCATCAACCTCTATAACTTCACCCAAACAATCCAGCATATAACTAGACCCAACAAAATTTATCCCCCAGGTTCATCTATTGACTGGATCCTAGTCTCCAATCCAAACAAAATCACTAATTCTGGAACAATTCCAGACACCATTAGTGACCACCTGCCAGCCTTCATTCACCGCACTACCAACTCTTCCCCTCACCAACATCAATACATCCTAACTCGTAATCTTAGTAACTTCAACCCTACAACCTTCTCAAACCTATTTAAACAAATGAACTGTCAAGACCTTAGAACTCTTCCTCTTGATGATGCTATCAACTACTTCAACTCTGTTTTCTTAGATACACTTAACTCTCTCGCCCCTATCAGAAATAAAAGGGTAAAAATAAATACCGCTCCTTGGCTATCTAAACTTACTAAACAAATTATGCATCAAAGGGATAAACTATGGAAACTGTTCCAAAACAATAAACTGCCCAACACCTTGCTCCAATATAAGCAACTACGTAACCAAGTAAAACAACTAATTACCAAGGACAAAAAATCCTTTTACTCCAACCTTCAATCTAACAATAACAAACCCCCCCCAAAATTCTGGAACTCAATAAACTCTCTCCTTAATCCTGGTTCCAAAAATAAAACCAGTCCTGACCCAAATAAATCTGACCTAGAATTATGCTCAGAATTTAATTCTTTCTTCTTACAAACAATATCTGACCTAACTAAGACCTTCCCTACCAATATCCCTTCTGTTCCCATTCATTCTCCTTCCAATTCCTCCGATAACCCTCTCCTTGGATTTGAGCTCAAACCTGTTTCTACTAAATTCATAAAAAAACTTCTATCTAAACTTAAACCCTGCTCTAATGCCCCTGACAATATTCCCTCCTCCTTTCTAAAATGTGCTGCAGATGGGAAAGCACTCCCGATCAGCATCATTATTAACAGATCTATTAACGAATCTTACGTCCCCAAACTATGGCGCTCAGCTTATATCCTTCCACTGCACAAAGGAGGCAAGAACACCAACATCTAAAACTTTCGCCCCATTGCTCTACTCTCACCTATCTCTAAAATCTTAGAAAAGTGTGTCCACTCCCAACTTATGCCTTTTCTAACCCAAAACCATCTTCTAACACCTACCAACATGGCTTTCGTTCTGGTCATAGCACTACTACTGCTCTATTATCTTACCTAGAAACTATCAATCAAGCCCGAGACTCGGGTCACCTGGTCTGTACTGTCTTGCTTGATCTCTCTAAAGCCTTTGACACTATTTCTCATAATCATCTTCTCCTTCAACTATCAAACCTGCATCTATCTCCTAATTCTCTATCCTGGTTCTCTAGCTACTTATCTGATAGGTCTCAGGCAGTCAAATGGAAAAACTCCATCTCCTCCTTCCTACCTACCCAAACAGGTGTACCACAGGGATCCATCCTGGGACCCACGCTCTTTAATATTTTTATTAATAACTTTCATTCTGCTATCCCTGATGCCAAAATTATTCAATACATGAGCGATTCAACCATAGTCTTCTCTGCCACAAACAGCTCTGAACTGCTTCTCAAAACCCAAGCTGCCTTCTCAACCACTGAAAACTGGATGCATAAAAACCACCTCTCCCTTAATGCTAACAAATCCAAAATTCTCCTCTTCTCCCCTAGAAAATCTTACTCCTTCAATAAAGATACTTTCAAAGTCCTTAGCAACTCTAAATCCACTATTGAAGTAGTTCCCTCTGCAAAACTCCTCGGTGTTACAGTTGACAAATTCCTAAAGTTCGACATACACATTCAACAAAATATTAAAAAAAAACATCAAAAACTAGGCATGCTATACAGGAATAATCGCTTTCTCTCTCTCACCACAAGGCACACTCTGGCCACTACCTACCTTTTGCCCTCTTTACTTTATGGAGCCCCTCTCTTAACCAACTTGTCATACTCCAGCAGCTCCAAACTAGAAAGCTGCTATAACAAAATCTCTAAATTTGTGTTAAACTGTACAAACTCCACCCATCATTGCCTTTCCCTTCAATCCCTAAATTGGCTAGAACTACCAAACTACCTAACCTATCTGCAGCTCACAACAGCACACAAACTTATATTTCAGCCATCTAACTGTCCTGCTCTAGCAAATATCCTTCCTCCCTACACCTCTAAGAGATCTCTCAGATCTGAACATCAAAATATGATTGATATCTACAAACCTAAAAGTCCTGCTGGCCAGCTTCTCCTCTCCTTCACTATCAGTAAGGCTTGGAACTCTCTCCCTTCCTCTTTAAGAACTATATCAAGCACTGAAAATTTCAAAACTCTGCTTTTCAAACATCTGTCCACTAAGTGGAAATGCACTTGCTTTCACCCTACCTAAAACTATTCAACAACTCACAAATATCCTACCTAGAGTGTAAAAAGGTGAGGCTGCCCTTTAGTCCACCTCAACTAAAAACTATCCAAGTACATATTCATACCACATGGAGTGCTCCATTGCACTCAAAATGTCCCAAAGACTTATCTTCATACTGCTTCATGTAAATATTGTAAATAGATTTCTTAACTCTCTTCTCTATGTGCTTATATAATTGCATTTTCTCAAACTACTCTATAAGAATTCCTTTACAAATGTATAACCTTCTAAGAATGTGCTCATGTACTCAAATAATGCTTTGTCTTAAATTACCCTATAAAAACAGCTTACGATTGTATAACCTTTAGAATAACCTTAGTGAAGTAGTATTTGACTTTGTTGCAATAATGAATGTTTCTATTGTACAAACTGATCAACTCAATGTATCATTCATATTTTATATTTCTGTATTTTATATTTGTACATCTGGAGCTTTTCTCCCTGGGCCTCCACTGAAAACGGGTCTCAGGGCCCAGTGGACTTCCCCGGTAATCAAACTGGAAATAAATAAATAAATAATAAATAAATAAGAGAAATTATCCTTTTAATATTGTCATGTGTGTGTCTTTGATATATAAATCCAGTTTGATCATTATTTATTGTTTTGGATAGTAAGATTTTCATTCTTTTAGTTAATATTGTCATAAATATCTTATAGTCATTATTTAATAATGATATAGGTCTATATGAGGTACAGAGGTTTGGGGATATGTTTTCCTTTAAGAGTGGTGTTATTAAGGAATATCTCCAAGATGGTGGTATTAAAGCTTGTGACTGAATTTCTAATAGAGTTTTATGGAAGAGGGGATAGTATCTTTGAAGGAAAAAGTTTATATATTTCCATAATTATGCCATCTATACCTGGAGCTTTATTATTTTTACCCTCTTTTATTGTATCTGTAATTTCATTGTAGGGTATGGGTGCTTGCAGATCTAGTTTTAAATTTTCCTGGTATTTTTTTTTAATTAGAACATATTTCATCTGATTTAATTGATCAATATGTATATTTTCTTTTTGGAAATGCTCCATACAGTGATTTCTATAGGCATCAAGATTGTTACATACATCCGAGACATTTTCACCTTTCTTTTTATGGAAGATACTTTTAATGTTATTAGCTTTTGATTGTATTTTGATTCTTGTGGATAAATTATGTAGATATTTGGGAGAAGATGTTACCTTCTTAGTTAATTACTTATCTTAGTTCAAGTTTGATGATAAAATTGTAAACAACTGCTTGCTTATAACCTGTGATGTCTGCATTGCCTTCTTGTAACTTTCTTTCTCTCTTCTGCATGTTCTGGCTTAAGCTCCTGCCTTCCCTGCCATAAACTCTTGAAAGCACCCACCCGGACATCCTGGCTAAGAACCAACAGTCGGACAATTTCTAACCTAGCTGAATACCATTCTCCGCAAGGGATTTTTTAATTCTAAAGTATGTGTACTGCTCTAACACTTTGGTAGTAGTTAAATGGATTTCTACTAGGCCGCAGTATGTTTCCCTGCCAGGACAGCCAGCAGCCACAACTCCCCCTCTCTTTACCGCCTGTTTACCCTACTCTTCCTTCTTTAATTAGTCCCACATCCTGACCGAAGATAACTCCTTTGTTGCCTTACCTGTTACATCTCCTGGGACCCCTACTGCAATAAACTTACCGGCCTCTAGGTGGCGCGCCTCTTCCCTCCTACTATCTACACTTCTTCATCCACTTTGTCCTACTTCCCCTTTACACCCCCCCCGACATCTTTCCTCTTCTCTCTCCACTGTCTCTGGACTACCCCCTACTCTTTGCTTCACTAACACCCCCTCTCAACCCTTTATCCACACTCTTTTTCATTTCTTTGTAGTCTCTCTTCATCCTACACATCCCAGCAAAACTTACCTTGTCTATCTCTGTTACTGATTGTCTTCAGCACTCTCTCTTCCTCTGGGTCTACCCGCTCCGTTTGCCCAGGGGGCTCACTCCGCTCCCCTACCCTGCCCCCAATTCCCACCCACCCCAACACCTCTACATTTATTCCTACCACACTCCTCCTACCACATCTATTATCCAATCACACTCCTGTTATCCATACCCCTCCCCCATTCTGTCATCTAACAAGAATCCTCCTCATACTACCCCTCCCCCTACTACTCCTCCCATTCCAACTCCTACTCCTCTATACACTTAGTCCTTCCCTATCCTTAGCCACTACTACAACTCTCCCCATACATCTCTGCTCCTTGTCTCCTTCCCTTACCTATTAGCTTTTTTTCTTCATTCCTTCCACTACCCCACCCTTCCTACCATGCCCTGCCAATTGTCCTTCACCATCCTACTCCCCTGCTTCCTTCTCATCTTACTAATACCGCTATACACTGCTTCATCATACTCACATAAAGCTCCCTCACTCTTACCCCCTACCCAAACTTCCCCTAACACCCAACTTCAATCTTCCCTACTGTCTCATTTCCACACCATATCCTCCTTCCTTTTCCTTCCCAACCTTCTACACCTGTTCCATCTCAAGTGATTCCCTGACTCCATAGAATCTCTCCCTCTTAAATTTCTGCTAGCCCTACACAAACACTCACCATGCAAACTCAATAGGCCTAAACCTACCTCCTTTAATCCCCTACCCTTATCTGGAGACATTCACCCAAACCCTGGTCCCAGCCTTTGCACAAACTACTCCATCCCTTCTCCTCCTTCTTCTGCCCTTTCACAGAAGACTCCCTCCCCCTTCCCTTCTCCACCCACTTCCCCTCTCAGCACCCTTAAGATCTTCACTATCAATGCCCAAAGCCTTAGCAACAAATCTCACCTTGTCCAAGCTTGGATTACCCACAACCAACCCGACATCATAGCAATCTCCGAAACCTGGCTAAAACCCCATATTACCGACTCTGAAATTTTACCTCCTGGTTACCACATCCTCAGGAGTGACCGATTAAATAAAAAAGGTGGAGGCTCTGCTCTAATCTACTCCAATCTTCTCTCCCTAATTCCTCTTCAGATCCATACCCCTCAATTCAAAAATGCAGAAATAACAACAAGTCTTCTCCGATTGAATAAACATAAAAATATCTGCATTATTTCCCTATACATCTCCCCAGGCAACAATATCTCCACCCTTGAAGATATTCTTCACTGGGCCTCAACTGAAATAAAATACGAAACCTATATTCTAGGCGATGTCAACGTTGACTGGAATAAAATCAATACACCATCCCCCTCTAACTTCACCCATGTAATCCACTCAACAACTCACCCTAACAAAAAACACCCTCCAGGATCTATCTTAGATTGGATACTAGTCACCCACCCAAACAAAATCTCTCTCTGGCACCATCCCTGACACATTCAGTGACCATCTCCCTGCCTTCATCCAACGATCGTCAAGCTCCATCCAACATCAACACGTGTATATCCAAACTCATAACCTAAGCAAGTTCAATCCCTCTATTTTTTCTAACATCTTTAAACAAATTAACTGGCACATCCTAAACACTCTCCCTCTTGACAGCGCTATAGAGCATTTCAACTCTATCTTCCTTAATACTCTTAACTCCCTAGCCCCTCTACGAAAAAAACTAATCAAAGCCAATACTGCTCCCTGGCTCACCAAAGAAACTAAACAAATTATGCATCACAGAGACAAATCCTGGAAGCTTTACCAGAAAAGTAAACAGTCCTCTGCCTTGCTCCAATATACTCAACTTCGCAACCAAGTAAAAAAACTTATTACCAAAGACAAGAAAAATTACTATAATAAACTTCAGTCCAACAACAACAAGAACCCTAAACAATTCTGGAATTCTTTCAACTCCCTTCTCCATCCTGGATCTAGAAATAACCCGTGCCCTGATCCTAGCTTCACTGACAGTGAACTAAGCTCCCATTTCAACACCTAATTTATTGAATCCATAGCTAACCTAACTAAAACATTCCCAAATAATAACCCACCCAACTCCCTTCACACGACACCCAACTACCTAAATAACAATCCCCTTAAATTCCACCTCAAACCTGTACCCACCAATCTTATAAAAAAACTTCTATCCAAACTAAGGCCATGCGCTAATGCCCCAGACAACATACCTCCTCCTTCCTCAAATGTGCAGCCGAAGGAATTGCTCTCCCAATCAGCATTCTGATTAACAGATCCTTAACTGAATCATATGTGCCCAAACTCTGCTCAGCCTACATTCTTCCTCCACAAAGGAGGCAAAAACACCTCTATTTCTAACTTCCGCCCCATTGCCCTACTCTCACCAATTTCTAAAATTCTAGAAAAATGTGTCCACCACCATCTTTGGCCTTACCTAATTCAGAATCAACTTCTAACACCCACCCAGCAGGGCTTCCGCCCCGGCCATAGTACCATAACCGCCCTACTATCTTTCCTAGACACTATCAATCAAGCCCAGGACTCTGGACTCATCATATCCACTATACTACTAGATCTTTCTAAAGCCTTCGACACCATCTCCCATACTCACCTTCTCCATCATCTCACTAACCTTAATCTCTCCCCTAATACTCTTTCCTGGTTCTCCAGCTACCTATCCAACAGGTCACAAGCTGTCAAATGGAAGAACTCCTCCTCTTCCTTCTTGCCTACACCTACCGGCGTTCCTCAAGGGTCCATCCTCAGACCCATGCTCTTCAACATCTTTATAAATGACCTTCACACCATCATCCCTGACACTACAGTCATCCAATACGCTGATGACTCTACCTTGGTTTGTGCCGCCCCCAACATTTCTGAACTACTGACCAAAACCCAAATAGCTTTTTCCACTACTGAGAACTGGATGCACCAAAATCACCTTTCCCTCAACTCCAGTAAATCTAAAATTCTAATATTCCTCCCCAAGGTTTCCTCCTTTGACAAAAACACTTTCAATGTCATTAGCCAATCCTCCACTACTATAGAAATTGTCTCCTCTGCAAAACTCCTTGGCATTACCATAGATGAACACCTCAAATTCGATCTTCACATACAACAAAACATAAAGAAAACTCACCAAAAACTAGGTATGCTATATAGAAACAATCAATTTCTCTCCAACCCCTCTAGGCTTACCCTGGCAATCTCCTACCTCCTACCTTCTCTTCTATATGGTGCCCCACTATTAACCAATCTGTCCACTTCCAACACCTCTAAACCTGAAGCTTGTTATAATAAAATATCCAAATTTGCCACTAAATCCAAAACTTCAACTCACCACTGCCTCTGCCTTCAATCTCTGAATTGGTTAGAACTACCTAACCACCTAGACTATCTACAACTAACCAACGCTCACAAATTAATATTCTCCCCTGATAAATGCCCAGCCTTAAAAAACATTCTTCCCCCTTACACCCCAAATAGATCTCTGAGGTCTGAACACCAAAACCTAATCGCCATTCACAAACCAAAACGTCCCGCTGGCCAGCTTCTACTCTCCTTCTCTCCAGGTAAAAAATGGAACTCCCTCCCTCCCTCACTTAGGACAATACCTAACACTGAATCCTTCAAAAACCAACTCTTCCAATAGCTCTTCTAAATGGAAATGCTCCTGCTTTCACTCTACATAACTCCTCCCACTAAACTCTCCATACTACTGCTTTATTATACTATCTAGCTTAATCTTAGCTTAATCTAATTTCTTCTATACTCTCAAGCTTCATCTAATTTCTCCAAGAACCTGAACTATCAGACTTAAATAAACTCCATATTTGTAAATATTGTAAAAATCAGAAAAAAAAATAGTTTTTGTTATATACTGTCTCACAATGAATATTACCGTTTTCCACTTGAATGTATGTAATTCCACTGAATGTATGAACCATACTACTGTATCTCATCTCCAAAATTATGTAACCTTTCTCATTGTTTTGTAACCCTTATCATACTACTATTGTACATGGAGCTTTTCTCCCCGGGCCTCCACTGAAAATGGGCACTTCTTGGACCAGTGGACTTCCCCGGTAATCAAACTGAAATAAATAAATAAAATAAATAAATAAGTGGCCAAGTTATTAATTTTTAGTTTTTCTAAAGCTAAACTACTTTTAATTGTTAGAATTTCATTGTATTTATTGTTTAACACTTCTACTTTCTTTTTCATCTCCAAATGATTTTCATTTTTTTTCAGCTTTTACTGACAAAAGTTTGGATTGTAGATCTAATAATTCAGAATCCCATTCTATGATTTTTTTATACCAAGTTAGGGTTTTACCATATATGTAAGCTTTTAATGAGTCCCATATCATTATTTTATTTATCTTTCTGGTGTAATTAATATCTAAGAAGAACTGTAATTCAGATAATAACCAGGGTTTGAACACTTGAATTTTAGTTATATGTGCTGGATTTCTGGAGTTAAAATTAATGGTTTGTACCCATTTTGAAGTTTTAGTATCGATGAATTGTGGTCTGAAAAGGGTCCAGGAGTGACTGAGAAATGAATGATTTTAAAGTGTAAGTCATGGGCAGCAAATATTTTATCTATTCCAGTTTGGGTACCAAATCTGCGATCTTGATGGGAAAACAAAGATTTATCTTCTTTAAATTTGAAAGTATCTACAAGATGAAATGATTCTACCCACTTGTTTAAAGCTTTTGCTACAGCAGATGTATGCAGTGGTATTTTATTTGTAGTTTCAGAAATATCAAATATACATTTTAAATCTCCTCCTAATATCAAGTTGACTTTATAATTATTGGAAATGAAATCCAAGTGTTTGTTTTTTTTTGTTCCTGATCCAATGCCTGGGAACCAGTATAGATTGGCTAGGGTCCATATTATGTTATTATATTTAACCATTACTAATGCCATAAGGCCTTCTTTATCTTCATACTTATAAATGATTTCTGGTTAATCACATTTGTTTTCCATAAAATTGTTACCCCTTTTGTCTTTGTCTTATAAGGGAATTGTGCCAATATCATATATTCCTTAGGATTCCATTTGTAAATGTCATTTGTTGTGAAATGAGTTTCTTAAAGGAATACAATTTGTGCTTTGTTCAGTTTTAAATATTTCAGTAGATTTGATCTCTTGCTAGGATTGTTTAAGTCATTGCTATTTAAAGATATTAAAGTTAAATCCATCGTAGGTTATTTAGACTATGTATTTTTTTGTTTTATTGTGACTATTAAACATTTTCCTCTGATAACTATAAAGTATATGTTTGAGCTTTTAAAGGAAGTTATCAGTTTTATACTTTGAGTGTTTACCAGTAAAGTAATGTTTCGGTCAGGCATACTAAAAATGTTTTTGTGAAATAACAAATTTAAATTAATAAATGCTAACAAAACTAAGGTACGTAATAGCCATGAAATAAAAATCTGTCCTAATCTGATTGATAAACCTAAGTCCATTAGATTATCACTCATGCCTTGACAATCCAGAACATCTGAGCTCCATAAATTGAATTATCATATGGACAATATTTGTAATAGGAATAAGCAATATTTATATTATTTTGAACAGATATAGTACTGTGACACCTGCACCCTGGCCCAGCAATCAAGGAGCCTCAATCCTCACCACTAACACCAGAGAGGGTGTCTCATATATGAGGAAAGGATAACAAAATACACAGAGTAAAATGCAATTTCCCTTAACAGCACACAGAGATCACAATCAGTCCGGGGCTGGTCACTCCCTTGCTCTCCAGGTCCCCAATAAGACTCCCCACTGGCACAGCTATAGGGTCCAGATCACAACCAGCTGGGCAAGCTAAAATCTCCAGCACCCTCTCTGTCCAACCAATACTTCATGCCCCTGCCCAAGCAGCTGACACACACACACACACACACACTTTGAGATAAGAGTTTATACAACCACACAAATACTTATGGGGCAGGCTGGTACAGGTTCTTCAGCTGTGCCTCTTTTATCCAGACTATATGGTAGAAATCACTCCCACCACCCAGCTAATAATTATCAGCTACCCAAAGGCCCTTAAAAGGGTGACCAATTATTATTGTGCAATATTATTATCCAATTGGTAGTGTAGCCCACAGCTAAAGCTATTAGAGTGGCTTTGTAAGTTTTACCAAAGGCATGTAAGTACTTTTAAGAGCTTAAATTATCTCTACACAAACCAGCCACAGTTAAAAGGTTTTAAAATATGTAATAATAAATAATAAAAACAGAAAACAATACTTCTTACTACACAATGCTAGTCAAAAGTTCAGAGATCACAGAGAAATACTTAAAATAAATCAGTAGTACAGTTCTGACATCACAGAAAAACACTTAGTCTAATCTTTCTAGTTTCTAGCTATTTCTAAAACAAAACCCAAGTCTAAGATAACTTACATAAGACAACAGGCAGTGCTGTGAGTTAGATGGTCAAGACAAAAATGCTTAATGCCTTCTGATTCTCTCTGTTTAAATTGCTATTGCAGTTCTGATAAACATTACATCATTTTTTACACTTTCCTGGTGTTCCCAGGCTACACATTAACTGCATTTGCATTCTTAACATCTCCCTTTAGTTATCTTGCAGCTGGTCAGGAAACAGAGCAATAAAAATACATTTGCATGTTTAAATCTAACAATTTAACTTTTGGTTAAAAAATAGAAAGAATGTCTTCATCTAGATGGACTGGAACCGACTTTAGATCAAAGTGTCACAAAATGTTTTACTGGGTCAGTAGAGAGCACTGTTGCCACATTTTTATACCAGCATTTTTTTTCATTTAAGACAACAAGCCTGTGACTCACATTATTTTCTTTCAATAAGGAAAACAAGTCTGTAGTTCAACACTCAAATTTACAAATGACAGAATTATCCATAAAATTCTGTCTGGCTAGGCTGGCAGCCTTCACCCTTCTCTACCAGTCTTCACAAGTACTATTTTGGATTAGACAGAATTCTAATACAATATAAATGTCTACTTATTATATAAGCAGTTAATGTTACACGAAAGATAGATGACAAGCAATTCAGTCATAGTAAAGTATGATGTGTCATATATAAAACCATAGTAAAAGATTATAGCACGTAGTTATTTAACATATTCACCCTTATTGATTAAGTCTTTCAAAACTTATTACTTAATATAAATAGATGGTAATAATATTTATACCTAATGTTTATAATGCAATGTATTTTACTGGGTATATCAGAAGTTATATTTCATTGTTTGCCAGCATTTAAGTAATCACTTTGTTTGTTGCTAACTTACTGAAAGCATCAAGTTTGTTTTATATAAACATTGATGAAAGTTAGTGCATTTTAATTATCAGTGCATCCCTCTTCTCCCCCATTTCCTACACATAAGGATTTTCATATCTGTCATTTCTTATTATAAAATGAGTGAAATTACAGGTTAAAGACAACAAATTCACTTATTGTGATTAATGATTACAAGATGTTCTTCGTGTTTCACTGTTGTAGTCATTACATTTGGGTAATCTGCTGGCAGGTTGGCCTCAGTCGGCCTGAATTCCAAAGTCTTGGGTCCTGCGTCAGTTGCTGTCTCCTTTTCCATGACGTCAGGTCGTCAGGGGTATAAAACATGCAACCGACGCCATTTTCTTCAGTCTTTCTTGGTGCGCGGTGCCCGAAGCAGAAGCATTTGCAAGTGCCGGTTGGCCGACTACTGAAATATTCGAGTTTGAGTTTCAGAACCGAAGTCTTCACTAAAGCTAAGTACCCCATTGGGGAAACCTTTTTCTTGATCCATACCGATGTCAGTAAAAGTTATAATTGTATTACTTGTGGGAAACAAATATCTCGTAAGAATTTCCATTTATACTGTATTCCTTGCCTAGGCCCTGATCACAATGTGCCTGGCTATCTGTTTTGTGCTAGATTTAACCAACGCACTATTAAGCATCGGTATATTTTTGCCTCAAATATTTTTGAAACAGATTTAATTACCCAGAAATGTCATCGGATAGCAATCCAACTACCGGAGTATGCAAAAAATGCAAAGAAAAGGACAGAGAAATGCAGTCGAGATCCAAAACTGACGACAAAGCTTCTTCTAAGCCAGTCGCTGGTTCACTGGTACTCAGTGAGGCACTTTCGCAGCCCCTGATACCCACTACCTTAGATTCGCATGCCTCTACCGACACCCATGTGGAGTCCGGCATGCCGCAAGATACTCAAGGTATTGGGACAACGGATGTATCTACCTCATATTGGTCTGGAGCCGCTGAGCAGGCACCAGCTTCTGAGGGTGTTTTCAGACCTCAACATTTGTATATCAAACCGACAACAGCTGCAAAACCAAAGACAAAAGCAACTTCTAAAATTAAAACACCGACACATGAGCCACGTGCTCAGGCCTCTATGCCTAATAAACAGATGATCAAAATGGATGAAGACCTTATTACCTTGATCAGTGTACCCATCCCCCTCCAGATAAGAGGCCTAGGCAAGACATTGATTATGAATCTTCAGGTCAGGTTTCTATTTCTTCTGTTTCCTCTTCTGATCTGGAATTATCTATACCTCCATATGAGGATTCTGATACAGAGGAGTCTATACCATCTGCATCTCCTCCTGAGGATTATTCATTTGGAGAAACCTTGCATACTTTGAAGGGAGCATTTTCACTGGGAGAGTCAAGATTTCTCAGAATCAAAAAAGAGGCTCAGGGATTTCCTTCTTCTCCCTCAGCACAGGCCTTTACCCCCTGTTTTAGACATTGTGGATGATGTGTTTTCGGAGTCAAGCTTGACCCCTGACTCCTTACCTCCGACTCCCAGTAAGCCTGACAGATATTACAGGGTCCCTGACTCACATACATTTTTATTTAGAAACCCTGCTGCTGATCCTGAAACTATTTCACAGGATCCAAAGGGAGTTAAGGCCTCAACAGCTAAAAATCCTACCCCCTCTGACAGAGATTCAAGGGCACTGGACAGATGGCGAAAAAAGGTTTATACATCTGCAACCTTGGCAATCAGGGCCTTAAACTGTCAATTTCATATGCTTAAGTATCAACAACATGTTATGGGATTGCTGAAATAGAAAATGATGTTGATTTCTGAATGTGCAGAAAATAAAGAATTGCAGGAATTATTGCATGCAGCTGAACAGGTTGGAAAGCATACTTTGCAATGTGGTTTTGATTCCTTAGAGGCCTCCTGCAGGGCCGCAGTTACTGAATCTGTGATTAGGAGGTATGCCTGGCTAAAAGAACAAAATTTGCCTGATCATGTTAAGGCTAAATTGCAAGATGCTCCTTTACAGCATGATACTCTGTTTGGTATTAAGGCAGAAGAGGTTTTAAAGAAAATGGAAGACAAAGCTAAGTCCATGCAAACTGTTAAAGACTTCTTACAAGTGCAGCCACCAAGATTCAGTAGACACTGGCCTACAAAAAATTGGTCCTTTCCTGTGTCAGACAGAGCTCAAAGGGGCAAATCCAGATGCCCTAAGGGTTCCAGATACCAAGCGCAAGATTCATATAGGTTAAAGCAATGGGGTGCTTCTACCTCCAAATCTGGAGGAGGAAAAGCGCAAACCTACTGAAAACAGTCCCAATGACTTCCCTCTGCCTACACCAAGCACTTATCTTTTGGCAGCACCCTTAGGGAGAAAATTAGCACTTTTTGCTCAAAATTGGCAGTTAATAACCCAGGACAAGTGGGTAGTAAACATGGTATCACAGGGATACAGATTCCATTTCCACACTCTGCCAATGGCAAATGGTAGACCAGATCTGCCAAAATATCAGTGGGCAGAGGCACAGAAACAGGTTACATCCCTCATGGAGATGGGGACCATTCAGCCAGTACCAGAACAGGAAAAAGGACAAGGTTTTTACTCAAGACTGTTCTTGGTACCCAGAAAGGACAAGGCCTGGCGGCCAATACTGGATTTATCGATTTTGAACACATACCTGGACATTCCAAAATTCAAAATGCTGACTTTGCAGCAGCTTCTGCCCATGCTGGACAAGAATGCTTGGCTGGTGACGTTAGACCTAAAAGAGGCATACCTGCATGTCCCAATAAGACAATCATGCAGAAGATACCTCAGATACAAGGCTGGCTTAATGCATTACCAATTCTCTGCACTGCCCTTTGGCTTATCTACTGTGCCCAGGGTCTTTACAAAGTGCCTGGCACCAGTAATTGCATTTTGCAGATAGAAGTATACAAATATACTCTTACTTGGACAACTGTCTCATTCAAGCAGAGAACAAGGACATTCTTCTTCGACACCTGGCATTTGTGAAAAGGCTTCTAACATGCCTAGGGTACACAATAAATGAAAAGAAGTCACAACTGGTACCCTCTCAAAAGATAACATTCCTGGGTGCAAGCTTGAACACAACTGGCCAGATAGCTTACCTCATGTCAGACAAGCAAAAGCAACTGACTACTTACTTCAAACTGATGGCAACAAAAACCCAGTTGTCTGCAAGACAAATTCTGCAGGCTTTGGGCTTCATGACATCCTGCATCCTACTGATTCCATATGCAAGACTGCATGTGAGGAAACTTCAATGGTACCTAAAAAGTTTATGGAGTCAACATTCTCACAGTCTGGAAACAATGATTCCTCTCATTCCCTGCCTACAACAGGAGTTTCTATGGTGGGCAAAGGCATGTCACCAAAACATGGGATGGGCCTTCACTCTACCCTCTGCCAGCCAAACTTTAACAAAAGACGCATCAGATTATGCCTGGGGGGCCCACATGGCAGGAAGATGCATTCAGGGCATATAGACCCCAAAACAAATGCATCTACAGATCAACCAGAAAAAGATGCTAGCTGTTCAAAATGCCCTAACAGCCTTCAAGGACTTAATTCATCCAGGACAACTACTGATAAAGACGGACAACACCACAGTCATGTGGTATATAAACAAGCAAGGGGACACACACTCTTACCCCCTTTACAGATTAGCCATGGCACTGTGGGACATAGCTTTGACCTACCAAATGCATCTTCAAGCTCAATTCCTGCCAGGAAAGCAAAATACTCTGGCAGACGATTTAAGCAGAAACCTTATGGAGCCTCACAAGTGGAAACTAAATCCACATGTTTTCAGCATGATAACAGAGAAATGGGGGAGCCCAGACAATAGATCTATTTGCCTCTCCTCAATATTATCAATTGAAAAAATTCTGCACAAGGACTTATCACAGACAAGCATGGAAAGTGGATGCCCCATCCTTCAGTTGGAAAAAGTTTACGCCTTTCCTCCTCTGCTTCTTCTTCCCAAGGTCCTCCTAAAAGTCAGACAAGAGAAACCAAAGATGATACTAATTGCCCTGGATTGGCCCTGCTAATACTGGTACCCAATCCTAAGGAACTTGTCTCAATACCCAGCTTGGACCTTACCTCAAAGACCTCAACTACTGTCCCAGCAAAACAATCAGATCCTGCACAATCAACTCCAGACACTGAACCTGGCAGCATGGCTGATCATGTAGTTATGCAAACAACACCTCTCAGTAAAGCTGTGATGGATGTCATTTTGGAAGCCAGAAGGCCTAGTACTAGAAAATCTTATGCTAATAAATGGAAGAGATTCTGTGCTTGTTATCAAGCACAAGAAACTGATACAGCAGAACCAAATATTCCTCAGATATTACAGTACTTAACTGAGATTCTTGACAAAGGCCTATCTTTATCATCAATTAAAATCCAGAGCCACCAATCTTTTCTCATCCTTTACTAAAACAGTATCTTAGAGGAGCCAAAAATTTAAGGCCTCCTAGAAGATCACCATTACCTGCATGGGACCTCAATTATGTGTTGGAAAAGCTCACCCTGCCCCCATTTGAACCAGTTGCTACCGCTGATATAAAGTTCTTATCATGGAAAACAGCTCTGCTACTAGCAATTACTTCAGCAAGATGAGTTTCAGAGCTACAAGCCCTCATGGCTGTAGATCCTTTTATCATATTTTACCCAGACAGGGTGTCTCTGAGGACAAATCCTACATTTATGCCTAAGGTGGTTTCCAGTGTGGCTCTTAACCAAACAATTCATCTGCCAACCTTGTATCCAAATCTGCAGAACAAGGGGGAGAGAATTCTGCATTCCTTAGATGTACACAGACAGCTAAGATTCTACTTGAGCAGGACTAAAGCTCTAAGAAAAACTGAGCAATTACTAGTGACATATGCTGCAGGATCAGAAGGAAAGGCTATTTCAAAGCAGACAGTTTCAAAGTGGATAAGCCATTGCATCTGTTTCTGCTACTTACACCATGGTAAACCTGTGCCCAAGGGCATTAAGTCTCATTCCACCAGAGCTGCAGCTAATTCAGCAGCCTTTCTCAGAGGAGTACCAACCAAAGACATTCTAGAGGCTGCTACTTGGAGTTCTGTTCACACCTTTACAAAGCATTATCATTTGCCTCTCTACTCTAAGTCCAGGGCAGGCTTCTGCAGTTCTGCAGAGCCTTATAACTGTACCTAATGCTGTTTAGCTCCAGCCTCCCAACCATAGCTTTGGGATTCTACCCAAATGTAATGACTGCAACAGTGAAACACGAAGAACATAGTACAGTTGTGTACACTTACCATAAATGTAGATGTTCGAGTGTATTCACTGTTGCAGTCCAGGTTACCCACCCGCCTTCCCCCTGTCATTCTGGAGTTTATTTTTCCTTCTCTATCTTCTACAACCTATGTGGTGTATTTCCTTGTAGATGAAGGTAAAGTTTATATTGATGCATGTATATATACATATATATATTTTTGCTACCTTTTTGGGGCCACCTCACATCTGGGGCAAGAAAAACTAAAGAAAATGGCGTCGGCTGCATGTTTTATACCCCTGACAACCTGACGTCATGGAAGAGGAGACAGCAACCGACGCAGGACCCAAGACTTTGGAATTCAGGCCGACTGAGGGCAACCTGCCAGCAGATTACCCAAATTTAATGACTGCAACAGTGAATACACTCGAACATCTACATTTATGGCAAGTGTACACAACTGTACTTTCCCTTTCCATATTCATAAATTGCCATTTTTATGGCATATACTGAAAGTTTTTAGATTTTAATGGCAACATTCTATTTTGTATAATCAGCAAAGGTCAAACCGAGAGATTATTGTCAATTTAATACTATTTGTTCAGAATGTGATTGTTACATTCTGCGACATTCCTAGTTCAGGCTTCAATTGCTTCCCTTGAATAAATTTGTCAGTTTGATGTCATGTCTAAAACATTAGTTACCTTGGTAACAGCTTAAGTTTTATGTATGGTCAAGATGTGTTACAAAACCACAATTCAAGTTAAAGCAATTATATGACTTGTTATGCGCATTTACTTATATGAGAAAATCATCATGCTTCCCCTTGATGTTCAGTATAGTGTATGTCATTTATGACAAGTTAAAACAGTAGTGTTATTATACTCAAGCCCATGTTATTAAACTGAGTCTCTATTGTCAATTTAATACTATTTGTTCAGAATATGATTGTTACATTCCGTGACATTTCAAGTCCAGGCTTCTATTGTTTCTCTTGAACAACTTTGCCAGTTTGATGTCATGTATAAAACATTAGTTATCTTGGTAACCGCTTAAGTATTATATATACATACATACATACATACAAATGTTTCAAGCAAGGGCATTAAAGCCCTTCTAGCTTGCCAATATGCCAAAACACGTGTTCCCATAATAAATGTCCAGGCTGTTCTTAAAAATATCTAAACTAGTACTTGCTTTAATGTAATTTGATAGTCTGTTCCAAGCATCAGCTACTCTGTCAGAGTACCAATTAGTACACTTCTCATTCCTATAGAATCTCCTACATAGGTTATCTGATGATTCTCTAGTACTTTTTGATAACCCCAAACATTCCCAGAGGTAGTTGTCTCTAAATGCCTTATATACCTGAATAAGATCACCTCTTAAATATCTGTAAGAGACACTGTACAAGTTCAGATATTTTAGTCTTTCATAATAACGTAGATTTTCACATCCATGGATGCCCTTAGTATATTTCTGCTGTACTCTTTCCAGTTTATTCATGCTTGTTTTCCTATAGGGTTTCCATATTGTTATTCCATACTCAAGTTTGGGTCTAATATAACTAACAAACAATGACTTCATTATGTTTGATTTCCTAGACTTTATAAATCTTTTTATACAACCTATAGTTCTATAACTATCATTAGCCAATTGGTTGATATGATTAGAAAAACTCATAGCTGAATCTACCCATGTACCCAGGTCCTTAAATGAGTCTACAGTTTCAGTCACTGTGGCTGTATTAAATATTCACCTTTTAGTTTATGTCTCCCAAATCTCATATGCTTAGTTTTTGATGTATTTATCAACATATTATTCTCTTGTGCCTAAATGGTCAATTTAGTCAAATTATTTTGCAGACATGCCTTATCTGTAACACTTGTAATCAGTTTTCCCAATTTCAGGTCATCAGCATATAGACAGTAGATCACTTCAGATGAAAAAGTAAGGTGTGAAAGATACATATATGGTCAAACTGGGTTACAAAAACTACAAGTTAAAGCAATTACATGACTTGTTATGCATATTTACTTATATAAGAAAATCATCATGCTTCCCCTTGATGTTCAATATAGTGTATGTCATTTATGATAAATTAAGACAGTAGTGTTGTTATACACAAGCCCATGTTATTAAATCCTGTCTTTAATATCTAAATTCAGCAGACTGCTTCATCTTATGTGACGATTATATATTTTATGTCTAGATTTACTAAAATCATACATTACATAACTAGTGTGTGTGTGTGTGTGTGTGTGTGTGTGTGTGTGTGTGTGTGTGTGTGTGTGTGTGTGTGTGTGTGTGTGTGTGTGTGTGTGTGTTTTTGACTGTTGCTTAGTTATTTGAGAGACCTCAAGCTGTAATGTTTATTCTTATTATACAGTCCATAGATATTAAATTATGAGACCCTTCTAGTTTCTTATTTGTTATAAGTATAGTTCCATTCTTGCATACACACACATATCAGTACTTCAAGTATGGGCAACAATGCCCATCCAGTTTTGCGAGAATACCATTCACTAATTCATGTGGTCTGTTTCTAAACTAATATTTCTCCTGTTCCATTTTACCAGCTTGTTCCATGCAGTGGTCACTCTGCCAGTGAACCACTCAACACACCTTCCATTCCCACAGATATTTCCACGAAGGAAATCTGATGACTCTCTAGCACTTCCCAGCAACCCCAAACACCCCTAGAATCAGCTATCTCCGTAAGCACAACACGTCCGAGCAAGATCACCTCCCAGACCATTGCAAAGGGTACTGCACAAGACCAAGTGCTCTTAGTCTTTCACAATAACTCAGACTACCACTCATATGTAAGTCCTTAATGTGCTTGGACCAAAATACATTTAAAATATAAAATTGCGCTTATTATTTTTTATTTATTTATTTATTTTATCAAATATGTGTACATCTAGTTTAAAACAGCCCTTTTATTATATATATTTTTTAAAAACTAAAAACGCCATTGGCGAGAATCATCTTAGAGAGTCCTCAGAGATATTAAGCATTATTGTCACTCTATCTCAGTTACCATAGCAACCTGGGAGTGTCTGCTTTTGTTAGTGTGTCTGTACTGCATACCAGAGGCTCACAATGCACCTGAAGCAAAGCTTCACTTCACTGCAACTTCAAGCCTAAATTCCCTCCCTTCCAGCGAGGCAGCAGCCAGGAAAAGAACAGAGAGCTAACAGATCAAAAAATAAAAACCTCCCAACAAGCTGCCACAACAAGAGACAACACACTCCTCCAGCTCTCCCACCTCTCACTCAGCAGACATACAAACAAACCATTCTCTGCCAAAATATCCCAAATCACAATTCCATCCCCTCCCCTCCCCCGGATCCAGGCCAAAACACCAAACATCTTTTCCCAGTTCACAAGCATCAGTAAACCTTGATCACAAGCCGCAACCCACAGCTTCCCGAAAATGGCAACATACAACAACTGCCAGACACAGCTGCATCCACATACAGTATGTCAGGCTTAATCAAACAGCACTTGTAGCTATGATACCTGCCATAATTGATATTAATTATGTTTAGACAGAATAATAATGACATTTGTACTAGCTGCCAGACACGGCTGCATCCATGCACACCATATCAGGATTGATCAAACAGCACTCAAAGCTATGATACTTGCCATAATTGATATTAACTATGTTTAGGTAGAATAATGATGACATTTGTACTAGCTGCCAGACACAGCTGCATCCACGCACACCATATCAGGATTGATCAAACAGCACTCGTAGCTGTGATACCTGCCATAATTGATATTAACTATATTTAAACAGAATAATGATGACATTTGTACTAAGAGCTTGCTACTATTATTTAACCAGGATATACATGACATTTCTAAATCCTACTTTAACTGAAGAAGGCATTAGCCTCCAAGACATAATTTTTTTTTCAAAACACTCTACTGTTACTGCTATTATATATGATGTTAATTTGTTACATTTGAGTCTAAACTCTGATGAATGGTACCTTGTTGAATTAGTTAATTAATTACTTAAATTATTATAAGTAAAAATCAGTGAAAAATTAACAAGATAAATATTCACTGATTTCAAGTAGGGGAATAGAAACTTCTATGTTTGTATTATGTGTTGCTTTGTTTGGCTTATATACAATGTAAATAGTAACCCATCTTGACCTACCTTTGTTTGTGAAGAATTATTGGACTCTTTACACATTCTGAATAATTCATTACTGTTTCTCAGTTGTTTAAGAAGCCCTCCTTTTTTAAACTAAAAACAGATGACAAGTGATGTACCATATCAGTTGACACTTTGAGAGATGTAGTTATAGGAGTTATTTTTTTGGGACAGCTATTTTGGAATCAGTTTTTTTGTTTCTTCTTTCTAGCATCACTCCAAGGATTTGTTTCTTTTAATCTTTTAAGAGTAGGGGCCATCCATTTAATTTCT